>NC_084626.1:90724-95724 GCF_033978795.1 Nerophis ophidion | reverse complement strand
GCCACTATTAAAGCAACCTGGGGTCTCATAACACCTGAGGAGTGCAACAGACTGGTCGACTCCATGCCACGCCATATTGCTACAGCAATTCAGGCAAAAGGAGCTGCAACTAAGTATTGATTGCCGTACGTGCTGAAACTTACCATGTTCATACTTTTCAGTTGGCCCACATTTCAAAAAAATATTTTTTGGTACTAGTCGTAACTAATATTCTAATTTTCTGAGATACTGAATTTGGGATTTTCAGTAATTGTCAGTACTAATCATCAGAATTTAAAGAAATAAACATTTCAAATATATCACTGTGTGTAATGAATTGATATAATATGTAAATTTCACGTTCTGAATATAATTACTGAAATAAATAAACTTTTTCATGATACTCTAATAATATGAACAGCACCTGTAGTCATCGTCTTTCGTAAAATATTGCACTCTTTAGTCCTTCTTGATAACTTCTCGAGGAACTCTAAAGAAACGTTTATCATTTTCGCTATTTGAACAATTCGTTCAGTCGAAAACAAAGCAAGCATATGGCATTTTTCTAAATGGCCCTGTGTACCTGTTGAGAACAGATGCTCCCTGACCAATACGGATAGTTAGTGAGCGGGACAGGAACCTGGACATGACGTCATGAAAATCAAAGCAATGAAAAAGGCTTTATTGCTTTATCGCTTCATGACTGTACGATATCTAGCTTCATGCCTGATGAATCCTGATGTTCACTTTCAAAATTGTTTTCAAATTACAAATGTGTATACATACATACATACTCTTGACCTGAGATTTAGTGTAATAGTTGTCCTCAAAGGATACATAAGACACTTCAAGAAAACGGTTTCCAACTGAGTTGAAAACGTCGCCAAGGCGGTATTAAGATGACGTCATCCTCTGACCTACATAATTGACTACATACTTTACATATACAAGGCAAATCTGTTTTATTAGTCATAGTAGTGATTGGTAACTGACACCTGGGTGTGTGTGTGGCACACTTACTAGCTGTATGGACACTGCACTGATACTGTTTTAGTGTTTCATAAAGGTCAGCCACCATCTGCTGGATTAAAAAGTAATTTGTCCTGTAAACAAAATAAGGAGTTAGCAAATATTGTTTTTTTATTTTTCAAACAAATAGTTGTGCAGAAAGAAATATGAAACGTGTGACTGTGGTCAGTGAGACAAATGGTAAACAGGACATGAAGAACATACATCTAATTTGGTTCTCTAAGATCAAAATGATGACACACTTCAGATTTTTTCTTCTTCTTAATTCCAGTTAAATCGATGATGGTGACAAAAAACGATGTCAAACACAAAACGGCACTTGTCCGACTTCATTAAGTACGAGCTGGAGCGTTCTGATAAACACAATTTGGAGCGCTAACGACGCAGCAGTTGTTTGGGTCACAATTTAATTGAAGTGAGACACATCGAGGCATCAAGAAGCACAGTATCACTCCTTGTTTCATAATGCATCGATACTTTAGTTTAGTTATCAGTATCAACTTTCAGCATGTTTCTTGTTACTTTTACATGAATTATTCTGTTCTTAATGTTGAAATGTTGTTTGTTGAATATGTAAACAGTCTTTTAAATTAGAGATGAAAAAACGTCCAACTTGATGTTGCTTATTGAAAGTCCCCACAATAAAGTTACTGTAAAAATACTCACACAATGGAAAGTACATTAATATACTTGAAGTACATGTACATATCGGAATCATTTTAAATGGACAATCCCGTTTGGAAAAGTGGGAAAAAAAACTACAATCATGCAGGATGAATGTTGGCTCTTATGCTGTTAGCTTAATGCTATTATACAATGGACAACCCCATTGACAGGCTAATGAAAATTAGCATTGTGATTGTGGTAAACTTGTACAAGGTTTAACAAATAACATTTTAACAAAACAAAAGTGACATAACACTTGTTTACTCCTCAAGCGCTGTGCACAAAACAGTGAATATTTATCACGACACACACTCTTACTGGGCTATTAGTTTAATGACAGGTACACCACATGGTGGCGCTGCTATTAATATCCCAAAGTTTGACCACGTGAGCTGGATCAACTTGTAATTCCTCACACTATGCTAAACAAATCTCGTTAAGAGTGTTTCGAAGAATCATCACATTTGATCAGATTGGTTGAAAAGAAACATGGCCGCGCCGTCAAGCAAAAGGGTTTTGCAGGGATGTGGCCAGGACTTATAAAGTCCTTAATCATTTGTGTAATGATTGTGCAACCTTGAATATCTCTGTATTACAAACCCCAAAGGGGCGTCCATGATAACGTTGCTTGGATGACAACATATGTTGCCCCAAAACCTGTGTACCATTCAGCAATAATGATGCCTTCACAGATGTGTAAGTTGCCCATGCCTTGGGCACTGATACACCCCCATACCATCACAGATGCTGGATTTTGAACTTTGCGCCTATAACAGTTCAGTATAGTTTTTTCCTCTTTGTTCCGGAGGACACGACGTCCACAGTTTCCAAAAACAATTTGAAATCTGGACTTGTCACACCACAGAACACTTTTCCACTTTGCATCAGTCCATCTTAGATTAGTTCGGGCCCAAAAAAGCCGGCGGAATTTCTGGGTGTTGTTGATAAATGGCTTTCGCTTTGCATAGTACAGTTTTTGTTATGTTTTAACAAAGGAGATGACGGCAGACTAACATCAGGTTGCAGTAGTGTACCATGAATTGATTAACGTGGACCCCGACTTAAACAAGTTGAAAAACTTACTCGGGTGTTACCATTTAGTGGTCAATTGAACGAAATATGTACTGAACTGTGCAATCTACTAATAAAAGTATCAATCAATCAATCAAAAACTGAGATTCATTATACGGTAAATATATATATTCATATATAATAAGAACACAAAACAATACTAACAATAAACCAAGGACATGAAGTGTGACAAAAACTCAAGTGTGTATGGTGTAAAACTATGTGTGTGTGTAGATTAGCTGGAGTGTCTTACCAAAGTGTTGGAGGTGCGTGTTGAGAGATGCGATGCAGGCAGGGTAGTCCATGTACGGAAGCGAGGAGTCGAGGGACGAAGGAGGCAGTCAGAGTCCAGAGGGAGATCCAGGGAAAAGGGTGAGACGCACAGCTCACCTTGGAGACGACGGAGGGTACTGTGGAGGGGAAACAAGAAAACACACTAAGAACACGAAAGGGCAGAACACAGGGAGAGCAGGATCTCAAAAAGCAGGATGACAGCTTACTGAACGTCAGTTGAGAACTAAGTTCCCGCCCCGGTCCTTGGTCCACTGGTCCCCTTATACAGCCTCACGTCATCAGACACAGGTGTAGACAGCAGCCAGCTGTGGCGGAGAGTGGGCGTGGTCGGCTTGATGAGTGGGGGGGGGTGTGTCCGGGTGCGCTGTCAGCGGGCCCTCTGGGTGGAACCGCAGTGGAGGAAAATGCAGACTGCGTGTGCCACAACAGTTTTAACTTGCACTTAGATGTAGCGACGAACTGTAAATACTGACAGTGGTTTTAGAAGTGTTCATGAGCCAATGTGGAGATATCTTTTACACACTGGTGTCGGTTTTTGATGCAGTAGGTACGAAGGTCATGGGCATTCAATGTTGGTTTTTAACCTTTTAGTGACTTATCCAGATTCTCTGAACCTTTTGAGGATATTACAACCCGTAGATGGTGAAATCCCTAAATTCCTTGCAATAGCTCATTGAGAAATGTTGTTCTTAAACTTTTGGACAATTTGCTCACATATTTGTGCACAAAGTGGTGATCCTCGCCTAGGTGTGCAACGGTACGTGTATTTGCATTGAACCGTTTCGGTACGGGGGTTTCGCTTCGGTTCATAGGTGTACCGACCGAGTACACATGCTAGCAGCGGCCGGGTAGGACAACATGTAAAAGCCAGAGCTGGAAGACCCTCCTTCCTCGTTAAGATCTCCCGTGTGGGATCACTTTGGCTGCGCGATAAAACAGTGGAGGACGGAGGCTTGCCGACATTGTTCAGCAGCTGCTCCTGACAATACGTCAAACGTGTTGCACCTTTCCTGCTTCCGGCTCGAGGAGCGCAGGGGAGACACTCCTCCAGGGCTGTTGTATTCTCGGGGGCAACACCCTTCACTCTACCCGGCAGTGGGTTTCCACAGCTCCGGACTCCAGGGTAAATGAAGAGTCCGGCGATTAGTTGCAAATCGTGGCTGTATTGAGGTCTTGCACACAGCCAATTAACAAAACACTAGCCACTCTCCACATTCACCTACCGCTCCCTCACCTCGCTCGCCCACACACTCACCGCACATGCTGTCACATATTAAAGGGCCACACACACACATACACTACTCTCATAACACATGCTTACCCATTTGAAGCGTCACCACCACATTCAAACAGCCTCTCCTCGGCGAGTCAGGCAGGGCTAAAGCAATAACAAATGTTTTTATAATAGCAGATTTAAGTCCGAATTGCATTAAAAACTAGATTTTGACCCACTTATATGGTGGAAGAACAATGAGCCCACATATCCTCTTACTGCCAAGTTAGCCAGGCTGGTGGGGAAAGAAAAGTTAATCTGAGGCTGAGTTGACTTGAAACTGTTTAATGTTGCACTTTTTAAATGTAGAAGAAACGTTTTGTCATTTTATTTAATCTGAGCAACAGCTTGAGGCAGTTTAACGTTAATTAACGTAGACCCCAACTTAAACAAGTTGAAAAACTTATTGGGGTGTTACCGTTTAGTAGTTATTTGTATGGAATATGTACTGTACTGTGCAATCCACTAATAAAAGTCTCAATCAATCAATCAATCAATCAAAAAAAACACTTTATATGTAGAAAGGTTTTGTTAAGAAACCATTCTGAGCCTTATCTTATTTCGTTTTTATTTTATATATGTTGACCACATTTACCCTGGCAATGGACCCTGTGTGTAATGTATGTTATCCCATTGTTTACAAATTTGGTAAACAAAAAAACAAAAAATATATATATTTTGTTGTTTT
>NC_084626.1:60000-90704 GCF_033978795.1 Nerophis ophidion | reverse complement strand
TATATACATACATACATATATATACATATATACATACATATATATACATATACATACATATATATACATATATACATACATATATATACATATATACATACATATATATATACATATACATACATATACATGCATATATATACACATATATACATACATATATATACATACACATATATATGATACACATATATACATACATATATATATATACACATATATACATACATATATATATATACACATATATACATACATATATATATATACACATATATATATATACACATATATACATATATATATATATACATACATATATATATATACACATATATACATACATATATATACACACATATACATACATATATACACATATATACATACATACATACATACACATATATACATACATATGTACATACACATATACACATACTGTATATACATACATATATATACATACATACATATATATATACACATATATACATACACATATATACACACATATATACATACATATATATACACATATATACATACATACATACATACACATATATACATACATATGTACATACACATATACACACATATATATATATATATAGACATATATACATATATATATATACACATACATACATACATACATACATACATACATACATACATACATACATATATATATATATATATATATATAAATATATATATATATCTCAGTGTTTCCCACAGGTCAAGCATCTATTTGTGGTGGTGTGGGGTGGCAGCGGTGGCGATGACCAAGGAAAACGCGGAGTTGAAATATAATTACAACACTTTATGTACATATTTATATAATATTTACATATTTATATAGTATGTAACTACAAGCTCCATTCACAGACAGAGTCCCATTACTTTCATGAGCGGTCGAGCGAGTCAAAAGGCGAATTTTTTATTTATTTTTTATTTAAAAAATATATATATTTGTGGTGGCCGTAATTCTTTCGTGTAGGGCCGCCACAAATAAATGAATGTGTGGGAAACCCTGTATATATATATATATATATATATATATATATATATATATATATATACATATATATATGTATATGTATATATATATATATGTATATATATATATATATATACTGTACATATACACGTGTATATATATATATGTATATATATATACATATATATAAATATACTGTACATATACACGTGTATATATGTATGTATGTGTATATATATATATATATATATATATATATATATATATATATATATATATATATATATATATATATATATATATATATATAGTTTGATGTGACAATGTCAATAGTCATGAAAATAAAGAAAACGTATTGAATGAGAAGGTGTGTCCAAACATTTGGCATCTACTCTGTTTTTTTTTCTGTCAAAACGGAAAAAAAAAAAATCCCCAACGTTTAGTGAGAAAATATGAACTACTTTATTGACTCCTATCATTTCCAGATAAAACGACGTGACAAACCAGATCTGCCTTGAGTTTGACACACGTGACATAGAGAGTTTCTTTTCAGGATTTCCCGCAGAACATTCACACATTAAAACTGCTCTGAATCACGACAAAAACGCTCTTTTCAAGAAGCCGACGTGTTGAAAGAAGGCGCATCTGTTTCTGCATTCTCTGACCACTTTGCATGTCTGTCTTTTATCATTCGCTCAGCTTTCCTGTGGCTCTCCTCTAAAAAACAGAACAGCGTGACCGAGGCGACGCTCGCCCTTCCTCTCCCGTGCCCATCTTTGACGAGCGCTCGCCAGGAAATGAAGACGGCGACTGTGATGTGGTACCGAGGCGCACGGAAGGACTTTTTTGATCTGCTTCTCATCATAGTTTCTTTTTGTGTGTTTGCAGGGCCGGCGTGTGTCCGGGGCGAGGAAGACGGAGGGATTGCATTGTTGACTAAAAGTGGTAAGTGGCTTCAGGCTGTAAGGAGATATCATAATGAGTGAAGTCTCCTGCTGGGCCATCTCTTCCGCTCTCTGCTCTGCCGCGAGAAGCACTTTTCTTTGCCTTCCTCTCACTTTATTTCGACATTTTCCTCGGTACGTGATTGGATTTCTTTATTCTTTTTGCTTTACGTACTGTAAGGCAGTGGTCCCCAACCTTTTTGTAGCTGCGGACCAGTCAACGCTTGATAATTTGTCCTGCGGCCCGGCGGGGGTGGGGGGAGGGGTGATTTTTTAAATGTATTTTTTATTTTTATTTATTTTTTTGTCATGAAAAAGGGAGTTTTTTTTGGGTTGGTGCACTGATTGTACGTGTATCTTGTGTTTTTTAAGTTGATTTAATGAAAAAAAAAATAATTATATATATATATATATATATATATATATATATATATATATATATATATATATATATGTATGTATATATATATATATATAGGGGACGGCGTGGCGCAGTGGGGAGAGTGGCCGTGCGCAACCCGAGCGTCCCTGGTTCAATTCCCACCTAGTACCAACCTCGTCACGTCCGTTGTGTCCTGAGCAAGACACTTCACCCTTGCTCCTGATGGGTGCTGGTTGGCGCCTTGCATGGCAGCTCCCTCCATCAGTGTGTGAATGTGTGTGTGAATGGGTAAATGTGGAAGTAGTGTCAAAGCGCTTTGAGTACCTTGAAGGTAGAAAAGCGCTATACAAGTACAACCCATTTATTTATATATATATATATATATATATATATATATATATATATATATATATGCATCATATATATGCATGAGTTTATGAATGGGGAACCTTTCGGCTCTCAAATATATTTTGTAGGATTTTATTTAACTTTTCACTGTGATTACTACAAAATATTAAATAATTCAAATCAATGGTGTCCTGCATTATTGATCTTTGAGGGCTTTAAATGCTAAATAAAAGGAACTCTCCTGAAGGAATCAATAAAGTACTATTTATCCATCTAAATACTGCATATTTCAGTTTTACTATAAAAAAAAAAAAAAGTTGTCTTTGACAGAAAAGGCTTAAAACCTTGTTTGTTTTACTTTATATCAACCTCAAGTTGATATGGAAAATGTGTGGCGCATTATGAAGCGTAAAATAGGACAGCGGAGACCCCGGACTGTTGAAGGACTGAAGCTCTACATAAAACAAGAATGGGAAAGAATTCCACGTTTCCTCAGTTCCCAAACGTTTATTGAGTGTTGTTAAAAGAAAAGGTGATGTGACACAGTGGTGAACATGCCCTTTCCCAACTACTTTGGCACGTGTTGCAGCCATGAAATTCCAGGTTGATTATTATTTGCAGAAAAAAAAAAGTTTATGAGTTTGAACATCAAATATGTTGTCTTTGTAGCGCATTCAACTGAATATGGGTTGAAAAGGATTTGCAAATCATTGTATTCCGTTTATATTTACATCTAACACAATTCCGCCCGATTGTAGCTGAGATAGGCGCCAGCGCCCCCCGCGACCCCGAAAGGGGATAAGCGGTAGAAAATGGATGGATGGATGGACAATTTCCCAACTCATATGGAAACGGGGTTTGTGCATTATTCGCTGTTACAAGCGCTCAATGAAAACCAGTTTGACATCCCTCCTTTATGTCAAAAACCAACACGAAGCATCACTTATCTCAGAGGCAGAAGGCAAAAAAAGTGGCAGATTTGATATATACAATAATTATAACCACCATCATCTTTGCATTGTCATTACGAGCGTGTGAAACTCCTGAAGTGGCGACCACACTTTGGACACATTCTTCTCTTAAGTGTTGTTTTCGCCCGCCGATGGCTTACCACCGTCATTAGTGGAAGCAGCATTGGAGAAACGAGAAGAACCTCGCGGACATGCACTGTGTATTTACCCTCACACCTGGAATGCAGGAGTAGGAACAGCTGGTTTTCTGCACTGACTTGAGTTCAAAGATTAGTCCCCGTCCCCAGACTCTTGTCTCACAAAGAAGCCTGAGAAGCAACAAGCCAGGTGACCGCTGGTCCTGATTGGGATGGTTTCGCCGAGGCCTGAGCAAGCTCACAGACCAGCGCCGTAGGAATTTCAACAATTACATCCTCTTCTTGCTGTGGGTTTCTGTTTCAACTGAACAGGAGAAGTCCTGCAACTTTAGACCTGTCATAAAACTGGTTTCAGTCATCCTTTATCTCGCATATACGGTCTCAAAAGATCTGGTCAGTGCCAGCTGAGGTGGGAACCCCCGAACTCCACTTGATCTCGCTTCGGATTGGGCTTGCCTGGTGGCAATAGGTTCCAAAAGAACCCCCCACCTGCGAAACTGGCGTTACGCTGGCCGGCGGGGGCCGCTCCGATGGCAAGTCGTGTTTACCATAAGGTTATAGGAAGGAAGAGCAAGGAGAGACTAAGGCAACCTGGGTGTATCACAAGAACCGGGGCTTTCCTAGGGGCTTCTTAGAAAGTTTGTGTCCAGGACAGTGACCCCTAAGCAGACAGGCATGTCAGACCGAGCCCCTGTTGCTCAGGTCCTGGAAACTGTAAGTACCTGGGTGGAATCAGCCCCAGGATTTTATTTATAAGGGAAATACAGGCGTGTTGGACCAAGCCCCTGTCGCTCAGATTCTGGAAGATTTAAGTAAATGAGTGGAATCAGTTCCCGGATTTTATTATTAAGGAGAATTACGTGTCCCAATGATCCTAGGAGCTATGTTGTCTGGTAGGGTCTCCCAAGACAAACAGGTCCTAGGTGAGGGATCAGACAAAGAGCAGCTCCAAGACCTTTATGAAGAAGACATATCGAGGACCCAGATTTCCCTCACCTGGACGCGGGTCACTGGAGCCAGGCCCGGAGAAGGGGGGAATGATGGCGAACGCCTGGTGGCCAGCACAGCCCGAAGAGGCAAGCAGCCGAAATGAGTTTCCTCCGCCGGGTGGTGGGTCTCTCCCTTAGAGATAGGGTGAGAAGCTCTGTCATCCGGGAGGAACTCAAAGTAAAGCTGCTGCTCCTCCACATGGAGAGGAGCCAGACGAGGTGGTTTGGGCATCTGGTCAGGATGCCACCCGAACGCCTCCCTAGGGAGGTGTTTCGGACTATGTCTCCCGGCTAGCCTGGGGCCCCCCTCTGGAGCCAGGCCCAGAGGTGGGGCATGATGGCGAACGCCTGGTGGCCAGAACAGCCTGAAGAGGCAAGCGGCCGAAAGGAGTTTCCTCCGCCGGGTGGCGGGTCTCTCCCTCAGAGATAGGGTGAGAAGCTCTGTCATCCGGGAGGAACTCAAAGTAAAGCCGCTGCTCCTCCACATGGAGAGGAGCCGGACGGGGTGGTTCGGGCATCTGGTCAGGATGCCACCCGAACGCCTCCCTAGGGAGGTGTTTCGGACTATGTCTCCCGGCTAGCCTGGGGCCCCCCTCTGGAGCCAGGCCCGGAGGTGGGGCATGATGGGAAACGCCTGGTGGCCAGAACAGCCCGAAGAGGCAAGCGGTCGAAATGAGTTTCCTCCGCCGGGTGGCGGGTCTCTCCCTTAGAGATAGGGTGAGAAGCTCTGTCACCCGGGAGGAACTCAAAGTAAAGCCGCTGCTCCTCCACATGGAGAGGAACCAGATGAGGTAGTTCGGGCATCTGGTCAGGATGCCAACCGAACGCCTCCCTGGGGAGGTGTTTCGGACTATGTCTACCGGCTAGCCTGGGAACGCCTTGGGACTCCCTGGGAAGAGCTGGACGAAGTGGCTGGGGAGAGGAGAATCTGGGCTTCCCTGTTTAGGCTACTTTCCTCGCGGCCCGAGGAAAGTAGCCTAAAGAAGATGGATGGATGGAGACACTGCCTATATTATTAGGTAGTGGGCTCTTTTGTTAATGTTATCCAATATTAATAACGTTGCGTTTATTTTGTGTAGTGCGCCTTAAAGAATTTCGACTATTTCTAGGAATCCAAATGATGGGAATCTTCAGATTGTTTGCTTGGTGCAGCGATAAAACTGAACGTGTCATAATTTGCCACCTCAGTAGAATGCATGTCCACCTCTGGCATAGTCACCACAGAAAAAACATTATGTGAGTTGTGTATTATTCTAGGAGAAATGCTGTTTGTGCAGGCATTTTCCAGCCTGGCGCTGGTTAATTCGATCTTAGCTGACTCCTCACCGGGACTAACAGACACTGTAATTGCCTGTGTCCGAGCTTGCTCTGGTGTAGTTAGTCAATCGTGACTCGAATAGAAATCTATATTTCTGGAAAGAGTGAAGGCCATCCCTCATCAGCAAGCCCGGTTTGCCCCAGACAGAGGACCAATTATCAATAAAAAATAGACAAAAATATTTGAAGTCTTTGGAAAGGATGGTCTGAGATCCCTAGAAGTAGTGTTAATTAGACCACTACCGGCAGTCGCTAACATTCACCTAAGTTAACAAGCTTTCTCTGTGTGTATGCAGAAAGAAAAACTTGGCAGACTACAACTCAGGATAAGAGAAACAATAAATAAACCAAAGTTTTAAAAAAAGCAGATACATAAAATAAGGTTTTGTTGCTTGCATGTTGAGTATTTGTTTTCCGTGTTTGCTCTAAACCGAGCAGTCCTGTTGCAATCAGTTGAATGTCCTGAGAACACAATGACTTGGATCAATGAGAACATCCGTAGAAAAGCTGAGTGTTGTGTTTTGTCATTTCGGATTAAAGTTCAATCAATCAATCAATGTTTATTTATATAGCCCCAAATCACAAATGTCTCAAAGGACTGCACAAATCATTAGGACTACAACATCCTCGGAAGAACCCACAAAAGGGCAAGGAAAACTCACACCCAGTGGGCAGGGAGAATTCACATCCAGTGGGACGCCAGTGACAATGCTGACTATGAGAAACCTTGGAGAGGACCTCAGATGTGGGCAACCCCCCCTCCTCTAGGGGACCGAAAGCAATGGATGTCGAGCAGGTCTAACATGATACTGTGAAAGTTCAATCCATAGTGGCTCCGACACAGCCGTGAGAGTTCAGTTCAAGCGGATCCAAGACAGCAGTGAGAGTCCCGTCCACAGGAAACCATCTCAGCAGCGTAGAGATGTCCCCAACCGATACAGGCGAGCGGTCCATCCTGGGTCCCGACGAGCGGTCCATCCTGGGTCTCGACTCTGGACAGCCAGTACTTCATCCATGGTCATCGGACCAGACCCCCTCCACAAGGGAGGGGGGGGGGGGGACATAGGAGAAAGAAAAGAAGCGGCAGATCAACTGGTCTAAAAAGGAGGTCTATTTAAAGGCTAGAGTATACAGATGAGTTTTAAGGTGAGACTTAAATGCTTCTACTGAGGTAGCATCTCGAAGTGTTACCGGGAGGGCATTCCAGAGTACTGGAGCCCGAACGGAAAACGCTCTATAGCCCGCAGACTTTTTTTTGGGCTCTAGGAATCACTAATAAGCCGGAGTCTTTTGAACGCAGATTTCTTGCCGGGACATATGGTACAATACAATCGGCAAGATAGGCTGGAGCTAGACCGTGTAGTATTTTATACGTAAGTAGTAAAACCTTAAAGTCACATCTTAAGTGCACAGGAAGCCAGTGCTGGTGAGCCAGTACAGGCGTAATGTGATCAAACTTTCTTGTTCTTGTCAAAAGTCTAGCAGCCGCATTTTGTACCAACTGTAATCTTTTAATGCTAGACAAGTTAACGAAGAACTATCCAGGACCTTCCACGATTCCCCTCAAGGAATGTTCGGCGGTTGCCCAACAACGGATTCCGAAAACAGACTGCCGTCCACAAACTCATCAAGGATGTCATAATCGTCTTTCTGGAAAACAAACTCCAGGAGGTTAAGTCTGTATTCATTGAGTGCTTTTAATCGAAAGTAGTTGAGACCTGGGGGGACTCTGAAAAGGTTTAGTATTTTGACCTCAACAGAGGATGTACGTACAGTAGTTGGACGGTGGAAAAAGGTGAGGAGCTCCTGACGCACCTTCTATAGTGGGAGGTGAGACTGAGGTCACAAATGCAGACACCACCTTCCGTGGTCAAGGTATGTAAGGTCAGAAAACTTTGGTGGTAAGGTCATGAAGGTAGACCAAATGGGCCAATGAGCTCCGCCAGACATACCTCAAGGCACTGGATACCGCAGGCTGTGGACAGAACTCTTCAACTTTGTGTTTATCTACAACGGCAGACTAGGGACCAGTCCCTCAGACTTGCTGGAAAAGTTGACTCTGTGGTGCTTTAGAGGACAGTTTGTCTGTTAGTTCCACCTGGGAGTTGTGGACTTGGAAAAGGCCTTCGGTTGTGCCCTACCGGGCTGCTCAGCGTTCTGTGCTATTCAGTTCTCGTTAGGGTTGTCTGCGGTTCCTCCTCTACGTCACGGATCACGTGACCGCCTTCATTTTTACCTCACAAAATGTCTCGGGAATCTCTGTGGGATTGATATTATTTTGATCGTACCACAGTAGTAAGGCTTCTGCACTCCGACCATATTATTAGATCAGTCATACTGGAAATACGCGAAAATTCACAATTCACAATGAAAGACATGCACACATCTGCTTGGCTTTTTTTTTGTGCATTTTAAATCATAAATAAATTGATTCAACAGGTGGAGGGTCCTCTCATTATACTCTCTAAAAACTTCCAAAAACTGCCAACGATACTTCGTTTACATGTAGTGAGCTGAGAATTCACCAAATATGAGCGATATTGTTATTATAAGTGCTAACGCAGACGGACTATTTTAGCATTGATAGCAGTGAGCTAATGCTAGCTTACGCTGCCATTGTTGACACACTGGCAAACTTTGGAAGTCCTTTGGGGTCATAAATCCGACATATATGATAATAGTTTTGTACACATAGGCTATGTCACGGCCAGGGCGATTACCAATGCACCCTCATCCTTGCGCTTTGCTTGTTGCACCTTGGGACACGCCCATCGCCGTGCACATCCAGGGATGCACCGGCTGCAGCAACCGCCAGCTGCAATCATTCACCGGCAATCAGCGCACCTGCCTGTAATGAAGGAGCTGCCTTCATAAGCCTGTTCAACCTGCCATCCCGGGCCGGAATATAGTCTTTTGTTCGGCGTACACGTCTGCCCTTGTTCCTGTTTGGCGAGCTCGTCACCTTTTTGTTCCCTTTTGGATTCTCGACCTCCCGCTTGGAAACGGACCTTGTTTCTTCTCTCCTGCCCTAGATCATCGGCCTACCCCACAAACTACGCCCTCGACAACATTTAGTAACACACACCTCAGCTAACTACACACACAGTCTTACACCACACACTCTTGTATTTGGGTCACACACTCCATTATAGTTCTATAGTATTGTTTATTATTATTTTATGTATATTACCTATTTTCCCAGTGACTGCGTGGGTTCCCTACGGGTACTTTGACTTCATCCCACCTCAAAAAACATGCAGCTGGGGATAGGTTGATTGGCAACACTAAATTGACCCTAGTGTGTGAACGTGAGTGTGAATGTTGTCTATCTGTGTTAGTCCCTGCGATGAGGTGACGACTTGTCCAGGGTGTAACCCGCATTCCGCCCAAATGCAGCTGAAATAGGCTCCAGCGACCCCAAAAGAGACAAATAAAATGGATGGATGGATGGATATATTAACAATATATATAATAAATCAGTGTACAAACGTCTGCTGGTGTCTGTTGCCGTCATCTCCCTTAGCAAACCATAACATGCTTGGCTTTTTTGTGCATTCTAAATAAAAAATAAATGGATTCAACAGGTGGAGGGTCCTCATTATACTCTCTAAAAAAATCCACAAACTGCCAACAATACTCCATTTACATGTCGTGACCTGAAACTTCACCAAATATGAGTGTTATTGTTATTATAAGTGCTAACGCAGGGAAGCTACAAACCGTATCTACTGATTCCTTTAAACAGGAAGTATTTTTTCTTCCCCAAAGCCACTCCAAAGGCATTAAATGTCATTTCAGAGAGCGACTCGCTACACGAGTGCCAGTTATTGGCTGGGTTAGGGGCAGTGACGTGTGTGTGTGTGTGCCCGCGTCAACTCACCCTTTCCATTCCAACACAGCACCATGATGTCACCCCGAGGTGCTAAAAAAGGATATTAGGTCTTTTTTAAATCAAATGTTGACTCCAGCCCCTCAAGCATGGACTCCCCGGAACACTTCTTGTTGACACACGCATTAATCTTCCAGGAGTCGTTGAAATATTCAGCAACGGTAACAATGGGTGACTTCCCTTTTGTTTTAGATTTTGGGAAATTAAATGTTCCGTCCAAAAACAAACTTAACTTAGAAGTAATGACAGCAACACAATTTGAAATGTGGACTCGTCAGACCACAGAATACTTTTCCACTTTGCAGCAGTCCATCTTAGATGAGCTCCGCCCCAGCTAAGCCGGCGCCGTTTCTGGGTGTTGTTGATAAATGGCTTTGGCTTTGCATAGTACAGTTTTAACTTGCACTTACAGATGTAGCGACCAACTATAGTTACTGACAGTGGTTTGCTGAAGTGTTCCTGAGCCCATGTGGTGATATTCTTCACACACTCATGTCGCTTTTTGATGCAGTACCGCCTGAGGGATCCTAGGTCTTTAAGATCATCGCTTACGTGCAGTGATTTCTCCAGATTCTGTGAATCTTTTCATGATATTACAGACCGTAGATGATGAAATCCCTTAAATTCGTCTTGGAACAGCTAGCGGATAATCCGTGGTCGCCTGATAAACCCTCCAGGCAGGAAAGGGGGGCGGGGGAGAAAAGAGAGACGGCAGATCAACTGGTCTATTTTTAAAGGCTAGAGTACACAAATGAGTTTTCAGTCTGAAACAGGCGAGTCAAACTGGTTTTCATCGAGGGCCACATGGCAGTAATGGGTCCCCTCAGATTTTAAGTGAATTATATACAGTATGAATATAAAATATGTGAATAATATTTGATTATTATGTCTTTTTTTATGTATGCTGTATAAAAGCAAATCTTTAGATTGTACTTTTTAAAACAATTTTACTGTAATATTTTTATTTATTTTTTGACATATTTTTTTACGGCTTATAAAATAAATAAAAAATACAAAGAATTAAACTAAATTAAATGGAAAAACAGTAACACTTTTTTTTAACGGAAAACTTAATGCACATTTTTTGTAAACTATATCGAAAGTGGGTCTTACTGTTAAAAAAATGTTACTGTAAAAAATTTTTGCATTGACAATTTGTTTGATTACTTGCTTTAAAATCACGAGTCAAGCAGATATGGAAGTATTTATTTATTATTTATTTGAACATTAACATTGTTAAAAAAATGTATACTGATGTAATATTTTATTTTTATTATTAGAGATGATTTAAGTTGTACGCAGCACATTTATTTTTGTCATACAATTCTTAAGAAAAGATAAGGTACTTTATTTACACATATTTGCATGTTTTCGGGGGGGGCACACAAATTGATGCGGCGGGCCAGATCTGGACCCCCGGGTCTTGAGTTTGACACCAGTGGTCTAAAATGCAAGGCATACTTGGCCAACACTCATACCGAAGGGGGCCAAATAAACAACTTTAACACTGTTACAAATACGCGCCAGACTGTGAACCCACACCAAACAAGAATGGCAAACACATTTCGGGAGAACATTCGCAACATAAACACAACAGAAAAAAATACCCAGAACCCTTTGCAGCACTAACTCTTCCTTGGACACTACACTATACACCCCCCGTTACAACCGACTTTTTTTATTCTCATTTTATTTAATATGCCGTGGATGTTTTTTCGTTTGCTTTTTGAAAGTGGATTTTGCACTGTTAAGTTATTGAAGCGTTGCTTGTTCCATAATTCGGTGTTAAAGCAAATCAGTGTAGCAAACTGAGCGATAATTAACGTTTTTTATTCATGCACTTTCTCTGGCTACTTCAAGGCTTGAATGTTTGATTCATTCCATCCATTTCCTACCGCTTGTCCCGTTCGGGGTCGCTGGAGCCTATCTCAGCTTGTACACACTGGACAAGTCGCCACCTCATCACAAGGCGTTTGAATCATTCATTATTGTTATTTTATTTCCAAATGCATTATTAGCCTGTGGAAAAAGTTCATTTTGATATTTAACTCAGAGGGCTGCAAATAGAAAAGAGGTATTACATTTTTATTTATGTTTTATTTCATATGCCATTGCTATTTTTTGATTATTATTATTATTATTATTATTATTATTATTTGAAGCTCAATTTTGCATGTCACTATAAAGTAACATAAGCCTTGCTTGTTCAATATTCATTTCAAAACTTGTTTGGGTCCCTATTAAAAGGTTCATTTGTTCAACTTTGGCCCGCGGCTTTGTTCAGTTTTTAAATTTTGGCCCGCTCTGTATTTGAGTTTGACACCAGCGGTCTAAAACATGCATCAAATCCAAACAAATGGCGTAAAAAAAGTGTCAACAAATGTACTATTGGGGGTTAAGCCAGGGGCCGCCCCTGATTATACAGCAATGTGAAATAACATTACAAGATGCGCTTCATCCAAAAATGGCAAAATTGTGTGAAAAACTATTTTTTTCCCCCCCTCTGACAGAAGAATAATCTGTTCCTGATCATTTCTTCCTCAAAAGGCCTGAGTCAGACGTTACAGTCCTTATGTCATCAAGAAATGTGATACAGATGCTCGGTGTGTGTGTGTGTGTGTGTGTGTGTGTGTGTCAACCCCCAGTGGCTCATCTGCGTGCGTGACACGTATTTAAGCTTAACGAGCGCCTCTTCCAATGTTTACCTTCAGTCTTGTTTGTCCATGGCGCCTCCTCGCCGGCCTTCTCTGTTTGCAGAAGAAGAAGACGAAGAAGAAGAAACAGATGCAAGGACGAGACTGGAAACGTTTTGGCTGGCGGGAGAAGGATGCGGTGGTCTGGGAGGACAAAGAGAGAAAAACAAACAAAAAAATAATGTCAGCGATGTAAGACAGAAAAAGGAACAAATATTTACCGCTGATGCCTGGTTGACTCCACAGGAAGTGTGCTTCGTGAGCAGGAAGTGTGTTTTATGAACAGGAAGTGTGCTTTGTGAACATTAAGTTCACAAAGCAACAGTGTAGCAACAGGAAGTGTGTTTTATGAACAGAAAGTACGCTTCAAGAACAGGAAGCTTGCTTCGTGAACAGGAAGTGTGCTTCGTTAACAGGAAATGTGCTTTTTGACCAGTAAGTGGGCTTTGTGAACAGGAAGTGTGCTTCGTGAACATGAAGTTTGCTTCGTGACAAGGAAGTGCGCTTCCTGAACATGAAGTGCGCTTCGTGAACATGCAGTGTGCTTTTATGAATAGGAAGCGTGATTCGTGAACAGGAAGTTTGTTTTATGAACAGAAAGTGTGCTTCGTGAACAGGAAGTGTGCTTCGAGAATAGGAAGTGTGCTTCTTGACCAGGAAGTGTGTTTCATGAATATAAAGTGTGCTTTATGAACAGGAAGTGTGCTTTGTGAACAGGAAGTGTGCTTTGTGAACAGGAAGTGTGTTTTTTGAACAGGAAGTGTGCTTCATGAACAGGAAGTGTGCTTCTTGAACAGGAAGTGTGTTTCATGAACATAAAGTGTGTTTCATGAACATAAAGTGTGCTTCATGAACAGGAAGTGTGCTTTGTGAAGAGGAAGTGTATTTTATAAACAGGAAGTGTGCTTCGTGAACAGGAAGTGTGTTTTTTGAACAGGAAGTGTGCTTCAAGAACAGAAAGTGTGCTTTGTGAACCGGAAGTGTGCTTCGAGAACAGAAAGCGTGCTTTGTGACCAGGAAGCGTGCTTCATTAACAGGAAGTGTGCTTCCTGAACAGGAAGTGTGCTTCCTGAACAGGAAGTGTGCTTTGTAAATGAGAAGTGTGCTTTTATGAACAGGAAGTGTGTGCTTTTATGAACAGGAATTGTGCTTTGTGAACAGGAAGTGTGCTTTCTGAACAGGAAGTTCACAAAGCAATAGTGTAGCAACAGGAAAATTGTTTCATGACCAGGAAGTGTGCTTCGTGAACAGGAAATGTGCTTCATGAACAGGAAGTATGCTTCGAGAATAAAGTGTGCTTCGTGAACAGGGAGCGTGTTTCATGAACAGTAAATGTGTTTTATGAAAAGGAAGTGTTTCAAGAACAGGACGTGTATTCTATGAACAGGAAGTGCACTTTGTTAACAGGAAACATGCTTCATGATCAGAAAGCGTGCTTTGTGAACAGGAAGTGTGCTTTGTGAACAGGAAGTTCACAAAGCAACAGTGTAGCAACAGGAAGTGTGCTTCGTGAACATGAAGTATGTTTTATGAACAGTAAGTGTGCTTCATGAACAGGAAGTGTGTTTTATGAACAGGAAGTTTGATTTGTGACCAGGAAGTGTGTTACATGTATAGGTTTGTTTTGTCAACAGGAAGGGTCACTTTTAAAAGCGACACACAGTCAATTTAACAAAATCTGTCTTCTGTGACAGTAAATTCTATCGACAAAAGTCCCAATTTTATAGGAAAACTCAAAAATGGCCATTTTATCATAATCGGAAATTTTAATTGTCAAAATGATGACAAAAGTAATAATTTTACTCAAAAATGCCACTGTTTTACAAGAAAAACAAAACATTTGCAATATTGTGATAAAAGTCAGAATTTTATATGATAAATGTCACCATTTTGCATTAAAAAGTAATTTTCCATAAAAAGTAATAATTTTGCCAGAAAATATTGCAATATTACAGAAACAGAAAGAATATGAGAATTTTTTGCCAATTTTACAAGAAAAATGTCGACACGGTGAGAAAGACTGCTTTACATAAAAAATGTAAAAAAAATAGTTCGTAATTGCTTTTTAATCTTCATTATTTGAAGTTATTACAGTATGTCTCTACATACATATTTATTTTATTTTATTCATTAATTTAAGCCCAAAGGGGGACACACTTCAACTTTTCACACATACTTGTTATTTCATATGTTGACCAGACGGGGAGAGCACTTAAAATTATTACACACACTTATTTCATATATTGACCAAAATGTCGACACATTGTGAGAGAAATACTGCTTTTCATAAAATAAAATAAAAAATAAATTAAAAAAAATATTCGTAATTGCTTTTTAATCTTCATTATTTCAAGTATTACAATAATTCTCCATATGCATGTTTATTTTATTTTTTTCCATTAATTTTCACCAAAGGGGACGCACTTAAAATTTTCTCACACACGTGTTATTTCATATGTTGACCAGAGGGGTGCAATTCAAATTTTTAAACACACTTATTTCATGTTGACCATAGGGGGCGCAATTCAAATTTTACACACACTTGTCCTTTCATATGTTGACCAAAGGGGGAGTACTTCAAATTTTTACACTCACTTGTTATTTCATATGTTGACCAAAGGGGGCACACTTCAAATTTTTTACACACTGTTATTTCATATGTTGACCAGAGGGGGCGCAATTAACATTTTTACACACACTTATTTCATATATCGACCAAAAAGTCGACACATTGTGAGAAAAAGACTGCTTTTCATAAAATAAAATAAAAAAATTTTTTAAAAATGTTCGTAATTGCTTTTTAATCTTCGTTATTCCAACTTATTACAACATGTCTCCATATGAATGTTTATTTTATTTTTTCTCCCTTAATTTTCACCAAAGGGGGAGGCACTTAAAATTTTCACACACACACGTTATTTGATATGTTGACCAGAGGGACGCAATTCAAATTTTCAAACACACTTGTCATTTCATATGTTGACCAAAGGGGACGCAATTCAAATTTTACACACAATTGTCATTTCATATGTTGACCAAAGGGGGAGCACTTCAAATTTTTACCCTTACTTGTTATTTCATATGTTGACCAAAGGGGGCACACTTCAATTTTTTTACACACACTTGTTATTTCATATGTTGACCAGAGGGGGCGCAATCAACATTTTTACACACACTTATTTCATATATCGACCAAAAAGTCGACACATTGTGAGAAAAAGACTGCTTTTCATAAAAAAAAAAGAAAAAAAATTAAAAAAATGTTCGTAATTACTTTTTAATCTTCGTTATTTCAACTTATTACAACATGTCTCCATATGCATGTTTATTTTATTTTTTCCCATTAATTTTCACCAAAGGGGGACGCACTTAAAATTTTCACACACACGTTATTTCATATGCTGACCAGAGGGGCACAATCCTAATTTTTAAACACACTTGTTATTTCATATGTTGACCAAAGGGGCGCAATTAAAATTTTACACACACTTGTCATTTCATATGTTGACCAAAGGGGGAGTACTTCAAATTTTTACACTCACTTGTTATTTCATATGTTGACCAAAGGGGGCACACTTCAAATTTTTTACACACTCTTGTTATTTCATATGTTGACCAGAGGGGGCGCAATTAACATTTTTACACACACTTATTTCATATATCGACCAAAAAGTCGACACATTGTGAGAAAAAGACTGCTTTTCATAAAATAAAATAAAAAAAAATTAAAAAAATGTTCGTAATTGCTTTTTAATCTTCGTTATTTCAACTTATTACATGTCTCCATATGAATGTTTATTTTATTTTTTCTCCCTTAATTTTCACCAAAGGGGGACGCACTTAAAATTTTCACACACACACGTTATTTGATATGTTGACCAGAGGGACGCAATTCAAATTTTCAAACACACTTGTCATTTCACATGTTGACCAAAGGGGGCGCAATTCTAATTTTACACACACTTGTCATTTCATATGTTGACCAAAGGGGGAGCACTTCAAATTTTTACACACACTTGTTATTTCATATGTTGACCAGAGGGGGCGCAATTAACATTTTTACACACACTTATTTCATATATCGACCAAAAAGTCGACACATTGTGAGAAAAAGACTGCTTTTCATAAAATAAAATAAAAAAAAATTCAAAAAATGTTCGTAATTTCTTTTTGATCTTCATTATTTCAAGTTATTACAATATGTCTCCATGTGCATGTTTATTTTATTTTTTCCCCATTAATTTTCACCAAAGGGGGACGCACTTAAAATTTTCACACACACGTTATTTCATATGTTGACCAGAGGGACGCAATTCAAATTTTCAAACACACTTGTCATTTCACATGTTGACCAAAGGGGGCGCAATTCTAATTTTACACACACTTGTCATTTCATATATTGACCAAAGGGGGAGCACTTCAAATTTTTACACTCACTTGTTATTCCATATGTTGACCAAAAGGGGCACACTTCAAATTTTTCACACACACTTGTTATTTCATATGTTGACCAGAGGGGGCGCAATCAACATTTTTACACACACTTATTTCATATATCGACCAAAAAGTCGACACATTGTGAGAAAGACTGCTTTTCATAAAATAAAATAAAAAAAAATTAAAAAAATGTTCGTAATTGCTTTTTAATCTTCGTTATTTCAATTTATTACAACATGTCTCCATATGAATGTTTATTTTATTTTTCCCCCATTAATTTTCACCAAAGGGGGACGCACTTAAAATTTTCACACACACGTTATTTCATATGTTGACCGGAGGGGAGCAATTCAAATTTTTAAACACACTTGTCATTTCATATGTTGACCAAAGGGGGAGCACTTCAAATTTTTACACACACTTGTTATTTCATATATTGACCAAAATGTCGACACACTGTGAGAAAAATACTGCTTTTCATAAAATAAAATTATTATTATTATTTTCGTAATTGTTTTTTAATCTTCATTATTTCAAGTTATTACAACATGTCTCCATATGGATGTTTATTTAATTTTTTCCCCATTAATTTTCACCAAAGGGGGACGCACTTAAAATTTTCACACACACGTTATTTCATATGTTGACCAGAGGGGCGCAATTCAAATTTTCAAACACACTTGTCATTTCATATGTTGACCAAAGGGGGCGCAATTCTAATCTTACACACACTTGTCATTTCATATATTGACCAAAGGGGAGCAGTTCAAATTTTTACACTCACTTGTTATTTCATATGTTGACCACAGGGGCACACTTCAAATTTTTCACACACACTTTTTATTTCATATGTTGACCAGAGGGGGCGCAATTAACATTTTTACACACACTTGTTTTTACATATGTTGACCAAAGGGGGCGCACTTCAAATTTTTACAGACACTTGTTATTTCATATGTTGGCCAGAGGGGGGGGGGGGCATTTTAAAAGCGACACACAGTCAATTTGACAAAATCTGTCCTTTTTGGGACCTTTTTGAGACATGGTTTTCTGTATTAGGGCCATGATTTATGTCCTAACTTGTTCACCGGTCTTGTTTCAAGAAAGGTAGAAACACACACACACACACACACACACACACACACACACACACACACACACACACACACACACACACACACACACACACACACACACACACACCAAGTTGCGTGCTTTTGCTGTGTTTAGTCTTTAAAAAAGTGCAGGAAACACCCCTCCTTTGAAGCCCTTGCATGCCCTCCAGCGCTCCTCCTGCTCCGACTTTAGTGCCGCCATGGATCCACTTAGAACCTCGCTGGTACAACCTTCAGACTTGGTCTATACACGCATGTGCAGACACTATCGTTGTGTCACAACAACAACACAAAGGGTCCGTTAGCCCTAAAAGGTCGCTTGGTGCATCTTCCAAGCCTTCATCTTTGTCACTCAAAAGGATGCATTTTTAGGAACCGAATGTCCCTTTGGGACAGAGGACCCTATTGTATTTCTAAGGTTTTATTATTATTATACCGCCGCCTCTTTGAGCTGTAATTTGACCCCCTTAACATGCTTCAAAACTCACCAGATTTACACATCAGGACTGGCGAAAAATTTCCATCTAATAAAAAAACCAAAGCCCAAAACTCAAAAATGCGCACTAGCGCCTCCTAGGAAAAAACACAGACACAACTGCTTGTAAATTCCGTTAGGAATGTCAAAGAGACATGAAACAACAACCTCTATGTAGGACTGACTTAGACCTATATTTCATACACTTACATACTTCAGCAAAAATCTACAGAAAGTTGGCAAACGCCCCTTCAAAACAAAAGTTTCCTAAAAAAATGTCATTTTTTTCCTCTTTGAGTTGTAATTTGACCCCCTTAAAAAGTTTCAAGACTCACACAAAACACAAAAATCAGGACTGGTGAAAATTGCGATCTAATTAAAAAAAACAAAAAAAAAACTCAATTGCGCTCTAGCGCCCCCTGGGGAATATCAATACAACAAAACTGCTCTTGGTAAGAACACAGACAAAACTGCTTGTCACTTCCGGTAGAAATGTTGTAAAGACATGAAACAAAAACCTCTATGTAGGTCTCAATTAGACCTACATTTCATTTTTTTGACATCCTTAAGCAAAAATCAACAAGAAGTTGGCAATTACCCCTTCAAAACAAAAGTTTCCTAAAAAAATTTCATTTTTTTCCTCTTTGAGCTGTAATTTAACCCCCTTAAAATGCTTCAAAACTCACACAAGACACAAAAATCAGGACTGATGAAAATTGCGGTCTAATAAAAAAATAAAAAAATAAAATAAAACTATTGCGCTGTAGCGCCCCCTAGGAATAACAAAATGACAAAACTGCTCTTGGTAAGAAAACACAGACGAAACTGCTTGCAACTTCCGGTAGAAATGTTGTAAAGACATGAAACAAAAACCTCTATGCAGGTCTCACTTAGACCTACATTTCATTTTTTGACATCCTTAAGCAAAAATCAACAACAAGTTGGCAATTACCCCTTCAAAACAAAAGTTTCCTAAAGAAATGTCATTTTTTTCCTCTTTGAGCTGTAATTTGACCCCCTTAAAATGCTTCAAAACTCACACAAGACACAAAAATCAGGACTGGTGAAAATTGCGATCTAATAAAAAAAATACAAAAAATAAAATAAAACTCAATTGCGCTCTAGCACCCCCTAGGAATAACAAAATGACAAAACTGCTCTTGGTAAGAAAACACAGACAAAACTGCTTGTAACTTCCGGTAGAAATGTCGTAGAGACATGAAACAAAAAGTCTATGTAGGTCTCACTTAGATCTACATTTCATTTTTTGACATCCTTAAGCAAAAATCAACAAGAAGTTGGAAATTACCCCTTCAAAACAAAAGCTTCCTAAAAAAATGTCATTTTTTTCCTCTTTGAGCTGTAATTTGACCCCCTTAAAATGCTTCAAAACTCACACAAGACACAAAAATCAGGACTGGTGAAAATTGCGATCTAATAAAAAAACAACAACAACTCAATTGCGCTCTAGCGCCCCCTAGGAATAACAAAATGACAAAACTGCTCTTGGTAAGAAAACACAGACAAAACTGCTTGCAACTTCCGGTAGAAATGTTGTAAAGACATGAAACAAAAACCTCTATGTAGGTCTCACTTAGATTTACATTTCATTTTTTGACATCCTTAAGCAAAAATCAACAGGAAGTTGGCAATTACCCCTTCAAAACAAAAGTTTCCTAAAAAAATGTCATTTTTTTCCTCTTTGAGCTGTAATTTGAACCCCTTAAAATGCTTCAAAACTCACACAAGACACAAAAATCAAGACTGGTGAAAATTGCAATCTAATAAAAAAATAAAAAAATAAAATAAAACTCAATTGCGCTCTAGCGCCCCCTAGGAATAACCAAATGACAAAACTGCCCTTGGTAAGAAAACACAGACAAAACTGCTTGTAACTCCCGGTAGAAATGTTGTAGAGACATGAAACAAAAACCTCTATGTAGGTCTCACTTAGACCTACATTTCATTTTGTGACATCCCTAAGCAGAAATCAACAGGAAGTTGGCAATTACCCCTTCAAAACAAAAGTTTCCTAAAAAAATTTCATTTTTTTCCTCTTTGAGCTGTATTTTGACCTCCTTAAAATGCTTCAAAACTCACACAAGACACCAAAATCAGGACTGGTGAAAATTTCGATCTAATAAAAAAAACAAAAAACAAACAAAAAACTCAATTGCGCTGTAGTGCCCCCTAGGAATAACAAAATGACAAAACTGCTCTTGGTAAGAAAACACAGACAGAACTGCTTGTAACTTCCGGTAGAAATGTTGTAAAGACATGAAACAAAAACCTCTATGTAGGTCTCACTTAGAGCTACATTTCATTTTCTGACATCCTTAAGCAGAAATCAACAAGAAGTTGGGAATTACCCCTTCAAAACAAAAGTTTCCTAAAAAAATGTCCTTTTTTTCCTCTTTGAGCTGTAATTTGACCCCTTAAAATGTTTCAAAACTCACACAAGACACAAAAACCAGGACTGGTGAAAATTGCGATCTAATAAAAAAATAAAAAAAATAAAATAAAACTCAATTGCGCTCTAGCGCCCCCTAGGAATATCAAAATGACAAAACTGCTCTTGGGAAGAAAACACACACAAAACTGCTTGTAACTTCCGGTAGAAATGTCGTAGAGACATAAAACAAAAAGTCTATGTAGGTCTCACTTAGACCTACATTTCATTTACTGACATCCTTCAGCAAAAATCAACAGGAAGTTGGCAATTACCCCTTCAAAACAAAAGATTTGTAAAAACCCGTCACCTTTTTTCAAACAGTATCTCCTCTGAGCGCGTTTGCTGTGTCGGCTTAATTTCGCACTGGAAAGAGATTGAACCCTTCTGAATAAAAGTTTCGCAAAGAGTTTTCCTAACCGCTCCAGTTTTGGTTTTTACGAGCCTTCAAATAACTGCTGCGCTGCTGCCGTCTCAAGATGGCCGCTTAAAAGCAGGAAGCACCAACATGACCACACAATGCAGAGAAGGTAAGTAATGTGCGGGTAAAGATATGTTGACTGGTTGAAAGAAGGAGGCACCAGTTTGACCCCAGGATACAGAGAAGGTAGGTAATGTGCAGGTAAAGATATGTTGTCTGGGTGATGGCAGGAAGCGCCAGCATGTATGGGTGAAAGAAAGAAGCACCAGTGTGACCCCAGGATGCAGGGAAGGTAGGTAAAGTGCAGGTAAAGATATGTTGAATGGGTAAAGGCAGGAAACACCAGCAAAAGTCAGTCTGCAGCTTTAATAATTTTTTTTTGTTGCATTTTCACAGCATTCTCTGGTTGACAAAAAAACCCGGTGGATGGAAATTAACTGGATGTGAACTTTCTTGTCACACCAGCACACACGAGGAGACACAGATTCAGTACCCTAGGTTCCAGATTTAGCCCAATTATCATCAGAAGGGTGATATAGTATGCACGGGTTGGAGTAAACAAGAGTATACAAATAGTAGTGTAGCACGGTATATAAGTACTCTAGTATAGTATCGTGTTACTAATAAATCAGTAACGGTACTATTCTCTATAAAGTACCAATTCCCTATTTAAATTTGTTATTTTTATTTTTTTAAACAGGCATGACGGTTTGCCCTATTGTGAGCAGAGGAGCATGTTCGGCAGCGCGCATACACAGAGTACTTATGAGCAGACACAGTGCGTGGACAGAAAAGGGAGAACGGACGCATTTTGGTGTAAAAAGTAAAGATAAAGGTGAAGTTATAACACTGAAACACCCTCAGGAAGAGGTGCTTTAAAACATGCCTCGCTAGCTAGCGGCTAACATCCATCTGCAGTCGGCAGTGTTGTAGCTACTTCGGAATCACTAATCCTGGCAGATGTCATGTTGTGTAAATGGTAAATAAACAGAATGCAATGATTTGCACATCCTTTTCAAGCTATATTCAATGGAATAGCCTACAAAGACAAGATACTTAATGCTCAAACTGGAAAATGTTGTTTTTTCTGCAAATATTAGCTCATTTGTTACAAAAAAGCTGGCACGAGTGGCAAAAAAGACTGAGAAAGCTCATCAAACACTTATTTGGAACGAAATAAGGCTAATCGGGAACAGGCGGGTGCCATGATTGGTAGCTTCCATGAAATGCTCGGTCATTCACAAACAAGGACGGGGCGAGGGTCCCCACTTTGTCAACAAACGCCCGAGCAATTTGTTTACCAACAACATTTCCCGGCCAGCTATTGCAAGAAATTTAGGGATTGGTAAATAAAAACAGAATACGATGATTTGCTAATGCTTTTCAACCTATATTCAATCGAATAGACTTCAAAGACAAGATATTCAAACGTTCAAACTGGACAACTTTTGTCGTTTTTTTGCAAATATTAGCTCATTTGGAATTTGGTGCCTGCAACATGTTTAAAAAAAGCCGGCACAAGTTGCGAAAAAAGACTGAGAAAGTTGAGGAATGCTCATCAAACACTTATTTGGAACGAAATAAGGCTAATTGGGAACAGGCGGGTGCCATGATTGGTAGCTTCCATGAAATGCTCAGTCATTCCCAAACAAGGATCCCCACTTTGTCAACAAACGCCTGAGCAATTTGTTTACCAACAACATTTCCCGGCCAGCTATTGCAAGAAATGTAGGGATTGGTAAATAAAAACAGAATACGATGATTTGCTAATGCTTTTCAACCTATATTCAATTGAATAGACTTCAAAGACAAGATATTGAAACGTTCAAACTGGACAACTTTTGTCATTTTTTTTGCAAATATTAGCTCATTTGGAATTTGGTGCCTGCAACATGTTTCAGAAAGCCGGCAGAAGTTACGAAAAAAGACCGAGAAAGTTGAGGAATGCTCATCAAACACTTATTTTGTACATCCAAACAGGTGAACAGGCTAATTGGGAACAGGTGGGTGCCATGATTGGTAGCTTCCATGAAATGCTCAGTCGTTCACAAACAAGGACGGGGAGAGGGTCCCCACTTTGTCAACAAACGCCTAAACAAATTGTTTTAGAACAACATTTCTCAACCAGCTTTTGCAAGCGACTTAGGGGTTTCACTATCTACGCTCCGTAATATCATCAAAAGGTTCAGAGAATCTGGAGAAATCACCGGACGGAAGATTGAATGCCCGTGACAATGGACCCCACAAGAATTACGTATAAAATACTACACGGTCTAGCTCCATCCTATCTTGCCGATTGTATTGTACCATATGTCCCGGCAAGAAATCTGCGTTCAAAGGACTCCGGCTTATTAGTGATTCCCAAAGCCCAAAAAAAGTCTGCGGGCTATAGAGCGTTTTCCGTTCGGGCTCCAGTACTCTGGAATGCCCTCCCGGTAACAGTTCGAGATGCTACCTCAGTAGAAGCATTTAAGTCTCACCTTAAAACTCATTTGTATACTCTAGCCTTTAAATAGACTTCCTTTTTAGACCAGTTGATCTGCCGCTTCTTTTCTTTCTCCTATGTCCCCCCCCTCCCTTGTGGAGGGGGTCCGGTCCGATGACCATGGATGAAGAACTGGCTGTCCAGAGTCGAGACCCAGGATGGACCGCTCGCCTGTATCGGTTGGGGACATCTCTACGCTGCTGATCCGCCTCCGCTTGAGATGGTTTCCTGTGGACGGGACTCTGGCTGCTGTCTTGGATCCGCTTTGAACTGAACTCTCGCGGCTGTGTTGGAGCCACTATGGATTGAACTTTCACAGTATCATGTTAGACCCGCTCGACATCCATTGCTTTCGGTCCCCTAGAGGTGGGGGGGGGGGGGGGGGGGGGGTTGCCCACATCTGAGGTCCTCTCCAAGGTTTCTCATAGTCAGCATTGTCACTGGCGTCCCACTGGATGTGAATTCTCCCTGCCCACTGGGTGTGAGTTTTCCTTGCCCTTTTGTGGGTTCTTCCGAGGATGTTGTAGTCGTAATGATTTGTGCAGTCCTTTGAGACATTTGTGATTTGGGGCTATATAAATAAACATTGATTGATTGATTGAGTGTGTAAAGGATATCTCCACACGGGCTCAGGAAAACCACCGTCGGTATCTACGGTTGATCGCTACATCTGTAAGTGCAAGTAAAAGCTCTACTAGGCAAAGCGAAAAGCCATTTATCAACAACACCCAGAAACGACGCTGGCTTCGAGTTGATTATTTGCAAAATAAATGAAGTTTTTCAGTTTGAACATTAAATATCTTATCTTTGCAGTCTATTCAATAGAATATAAGTTGATAAGGGTTAGCAAATCATTGTATTATGTTTTTAATTTACAATACACAACGTGACAACTTGACTGGTTTGGGCTTTTGTATAATTATTTCAATTCAGTTCGGGAATTTTTAAACATTTTCAAGGTAAGAACGGCAGAATCGGGTGATTCGGACTCGTTGAAGTGAAGTTTAAATACTAGCCTATAATTTTCAGTAGGCGGCCCCGCCCGGGGCTCCGACCACACTTGCCAACCCTGAAGGGGTTTTGTGCCTTTCCTGAGGTCTCATTTGTGCCCAATCGATGATAAATTACTCACAACTTTAGATCACGTGAGTCAGTAAGTGGACAAGATTCGAGACCGAGGTCAATACTTTAGAAGACTCTCAGAGAGAAAACAGCAGTCAAGCTAAATATGTCTGCGTTGGTGACTAGGACTGCAATGGATGCAGCAGATGGGCGGGGTTTAGGCGGGAGGGGGGGCATTTAAAGGGCAACCAATGAGAAGAGGAGGGGAGGAGCTCCACGTCACCTTGGAAAAAAAAAAAACAAGTCAAGCTGTGTAATTATACGGTTTATGAAGACGTCCTGAAACTCTTGGTCCAGGGAGCCCAAGATCCTGTCTGAGCATCTTCATATTTCAAAATGCTTAAATGGAAGTTATGTTGGATCCACATCAGGAATAAAAGTCTTGGGAGAACATTTATGGAACATGAAAGTTCTACTCCCATAGAACCAGACGCGATATTTTACGGTAATGTGTTAATAATATCACACATAAGTCGCTCCTGAGTATAAGTCGCACCCCCAGGCAAACTATGAAAAAAAAACTGCGATTTATAGTCCGAAAAATACGGTACATACGTATATCTTTTTTAAAATTTAGTTGTTCATGAGATCATAAATAAAACCTGTTTTTGGTCAGCGCTAACGCACATAATGAAAGAAAAAAGGCTTCGCTACACATCTTAAAATAAATCCCGGTGCTTTGCAAACTATTGGTCAATCAGATACAGAGAGAAAAACGGAGTTGAATCCTTTTGCGTTTTGTCAGCCAACCTCGCATGATAGTAAAATATGAGCGCAATGTTAGCATTGTGCTAACATACTGGAGCTATGCTAGTATGGCTAATGCTTCTCAACGGTGAGAACTTGTTGAATCAGATCCTGACGTTGAAATATGATTTTTGACGACGTTTAATCAATGTTGGGTTGTGACGTTGATTTAATGGTCATTTCCCAACCAATATTCTACAACACAAATAAAACGTTGAAACAACATGCTTTTGGACAACGTTTATTCAATGTCAGGTTTAGACTTTGATCTGACCATTGAATTTTGGTAACTTCCTAACCAATATTCTACAAGACAAACAACGTTGAAACAACATGCTTTTTAACAACGTTTAATCAATGTTGGGTTTTGACGTTGATTTGATCATTGAATTTTGGTCATTTCCCAACCAATATTCTACAACACAAATACAACGTTGAAACAACATATTTTTTGAAGACGTTTAATCAATGTCAGGTTGTGACGTTGATCTGAATATTGAATTTTGGTCATTTCCTAAACAACATTCTACAACACAAATACAACGTTGAAACAACATACTTTTTGAAGACGTTTAATCAATGTCAGGTTGTGACGTAGATCTGAATATTGAATTTGGGTCATTTCCTAACCAATATTCTACAACACAAATTCAACATTGAAACAACATGCTTTTTGACAACGTTTAATCAATGTTGAATTCTGATGTTGATTTGACCATTGAATTTTGGTCATTTCCCAACCAATATTCTACAACACAAATAAAACATTGAAAAAACATGCTTTTTGACAATGTTTAATCAATGTAGGGTTCTGATGTTGATTTGAAACATTGAATTTTGGTCATTTCCCAACCAATTTTTCTACGATTCAAACCTATCGTTGAAACAACATGCTTTTTGACAACGTTCGAATAATGTCAGGTTCTGACGTTGATTTGACCGTTGAATTTTGGTCATTTCCTAACCAATATTCTACAACACAAACAACATTGAAACAACATGCTTTTTGACGACAATTGTTCTGATGTTGACTTGACCATTGAATTTTGGTCATTTCCTAACCAACATTCTACAAAACAAATTCAACGTTGAAACAACATGCTTTTTGATGTTTAATCAATGTCAGGGTCTGACGTTGATTTGAACCATTGAATTTTGGTCATTTCCCAGCCAATTTTTTCTACAATTCAAACTTAACGTTGAAAAAAACATGCTTTTGACAACGTTTAATCAATGTTGAATTCTGATGTTGATTTGACCATTGAATTTTGGTCATTTCCCAAACAATATCCTACAACGCAAAGACAACGTTGAAACAACATATTTTTTGACAATGTCATATCTGGGGGCTGGTACTTTTTAGAGGCGGTATAGTACCGAATTTTATTAATTAGTATCATGGTACTAAACTAGTACCAGTCTACCATACAACCCTATATCATGTCGGAATGTCATGGAATTTTTTTTGAAAAAGAAGGCATCACACTGTCAGACATGTATTTTGTGCTCCAGAGTGTTTGTTTTGGCCAAGTCTGGGACATTCCATAAAAGTCCAACGTTTGGTTAATAAAAAAAAACGCCAGAAGCCACAGAAAAGAGACGATGGAAACGACACAAGTGTCGGTTCTCGGGACGTAAAATATCATTTGTTTACGTCTGCGCTCGCATGAGAAATTCCTTCTGCGTTCTGTCGGTTTAGGTCGCCGGTGAAAGATGACCTCAGACTCAACTCTCCGAGCGCAACGCTGCCCCCCCCCCCCCCGCCCCCCCGCTCAGGCCCCCGATAATGAGATCATTACCAACAGTTAATTAAAAACGATGCGTCTTCTAAAGCGTGGCCCCGTATCGCATTGTGTCCAAACAATTGGCTCCCTTGTGGGTGTCCGAGGATGAAAGGCTGAGCCAAATGGAGGAGAACGCCCATTGTCCTCCTCCTGAGAAACTGTCTTCCCTCGCTTTTTGCCTTTCAATGAACGCTTTGTTTGCGCGGCGGGTTCTCTCCTCCCCCGTGATCAGAGGGACAGGACTGTGCTGGACTCGGCCCTGGCAGGGGTGGCGTCCCCGGTCTGGAGCCTGGGCACGGACGGTTGGATAGGTACCAAATAGTGACGACGCCCAGACGCTTTGTGCTGATTTACAGTCTTCACAAGTTGTAATTTGGTTCTGCGTTCGAGACCAAACCAGAAAATGATACGTTTGCGACTGGTTCGCACTTTCGGGTATGGTTTAGCTCGTTAAAACAAACTCTCTGGGGGATCGCTGCGCAAGTTTGTTTGGTCCACGGCTTCTTTTTTGATTAGAACCAGTCCAACAAAACAACATGCTTTTTGACCGTTGATATTTGGTCATTTTATTGGTCTTAGACTCAGATTGGTCAGATCTAGTCTTAGATTGGCCAGATATAGTCAGATTTAGATTGGCCAGATCTATTCCTAGACTTAGATTGTCAGATCTAGTCTTGGACTTGGATTGGTCAGATCTAGTGTCAGACGTGGATTGTTCAAATCTAGTCTTGGACTCAGATTGGTCATATCTAGTCTTAGATTTAGATTGGTCAGATCTAGTCTTACATTTAGATTGGTCTGATCTAGGCTTAGATTGGTCCGATCTGGTTTTAGACTTGGATTGGTCAGATTCAGTCTTAGACTTACATTGGTCAGATCTAGTCTTAGACTTAGAATGGTCAGATCTGGTCTTTGACTTGGATTGGTCAAATTTGGTTTTAGACTTGGATTGGTCAAATCTGGTTTTAGACTTGGATTGGTCAAATCTGGTTTTAGACTTGGATTTGTCAAATTTGGTTTTAGACTTGGATTGGTCAGACCCAGTCCTCGACTTACATTGGTCAGATTTACTCTTAGACTTAGAATGGTCAGATCTGGTCTTTGACTTGGATTGGTCAAATTTGGTTTTAGACTTGGATTGGTCAAATCTGGTTTTAGACTTGGATTGGTCAAATTTGGTTTTAGACTTGGATTGGTCAGATTCAGTCTTAGACTTACATTGGTCAGATCTAGTCTTAGACTTACATTGGTCAGATCTAATCTTAGACTTAGATTGGTCCGATCTAGTCTTAGAATTGGATTGGTCAGATCTAGTCTTAGACTTGGATTGATCGGATCTAGTCTTAGACTTGGATTGGTCAGATCTAGTATTGGACTTGAAATGTTCAGATCTAGTTTTAGATTTATATTGGTCAGATGTGGCCTTTGACTTGGATTGGTCAAATTTGGTTTTAGATTGTTCAAATTTAGTCTTAGATAGTTAAAATCTAGTCTTAGTCTTGTATTGGTCAGATCTAGTCTTAGATTTATATTGGTCAGATCTGGTCTTTGACTTGAATTTGTCAAATTTGGATTTAGACTTGGATTGGTCAAATCTGGTTTTAGACTTGGATTGGTCTAATCTGGTTTTAGACTTGAATTGGTCAAATCTGGTTTCAAACTTGGATTGGTCAGACCCAGTCCTAGACTTACATTGGTCAGATCTAGTCTTAGATTTAGATTGGTCAGATCTAGTGTTAGACTCAGATTTGTCAGATCTAGTCTTAGAATTGGATAGGTCAGATCTAGTTTTACATTTTGATTGGTCGGATGTGACCTTTGACTTGGAATGGTCAAATCTAGCCTTATATTGTTCAAATCTAGTTTTAGACTTCGATTGGTCAGATCTATTCTTAGATTTAGATTGGTCAGATCTGGTATTTAACTTGGATTGGTCAAATTTGGTTTTAGACTTGGATTGGTCAAATCTGGTTTTAGACTTGGATTGGTCAAATCTGGTTTTAGAGTTGGATTGGTCAAATTTGGTTTTAGGCTTGTATTGGTCAGATCCAGTCTTAGACTTACATTGGTCAGATCCAGTCTTAGACTTACATTGGTCAGATCTAGTCTTAGACTTACATTGGTCAGATCTAGTCTTGGACTTAGATTTGTCAGATCTAGTCTTAGACTTAGATTTGTCAGATCTAGTCTTAGACTTAGATTTGTCAGATCTAGTCTTTGGTTTAGATTGGTCATTTGTGGCTTTTGACTTGGATTGGTCAAATCTAGCCTCAAATTGTTCAAATCTAGTCTTAGACTTGTATTGGTCAGATGTAGTCTTTGGTTTAGATTGGTCATTTGTGGCTTTTGACTTGGATTGTTCAAATCTAGCCTGAGATTGTTCAAATCCACGCTTAGACTTGGATGGGTCGGATGTAGTCTTAGACTTGGAATGGTCAGATCTAGTCTTGGACTTGGATTGGTCGGATCCAGTCTTAGACTTGGATTGGTCGGATCCAGTCTTAGACTTGGATTGGTCGGATCCAGTCTTAGACTTGGATTGGTCGGATCCAGTCTTAGACTTGGATTGGTCGGATCCAGTCTTAGACTTGGAATGGTCAGATATAGTCTTAGACTTAAATTGGTCAGATCCAGTCTTAGACTTGGATTGGTCAGATGTAGTCTTTGGTTTAGATTGGTCATTTGTGGCTTTTGACTTGGATTGTTCAAATCCACCCTGAGATCGTTCAAATCTAGGCTTGGACTTGGATGGGTCAGATCTATTCTTGGACTTGGATTGGTCAGATCCAGTCTTAGACTCAGATTGGTCAGATCTAGTCTTAGATTTAGATTGGTCAGATTTAGTCTTAGATTTAGATTGGTCAGATCCAGTCTTAGACTCAGATTGGTCAGATCTAGTCTTAGATTTAGATTGGTCAGATCTGGTCTTATACTTGGATTTGTCAAATGTAGTCTTAGACTTGAATTGGTCGTATCTAGTCTTAGTCCGGTTA
>NC_084626.1:47500-50000 GCF_033978795.1 Nerophis ophidion | reverse complement strand
AACAGCAACTCAGCCACCAAGTGGTAGGCCACGTAAACTGACAAGAAAGGGGGAAATAGATGCTGAAGCGCATAGTGCAAAGGCTTTCTGCACAGTCATGTGACCTTCATGTCAACTTTCAGCTTATTTATAAGAAAAGGGAAGAGTTTGGGAACAACAGCAACTCAGCCACCAAGTGGTAGGCCACGTAAACTGACAAGAAAGGGGGTAGTGGATGCTAAAGCACATAGTGCAAAGACTTTTCATTTTGCTACGAAGCTCCGAACTCCATGTGACCTTAATGTCAACTGTCGGCCTATTTCGAAGAAAATGGGAGAGTTTGGGAACAACAGCAACTCAGCCACCAAGTGGTAGGCCACGTAAACTGACAAGAAAGGGGGAAATGGATACTGAAGCGCATAGTGCAAAGACTTTCTGCACAGTCAGTTTGCTACAGAGCTCCGAACGCCATATGACCTTAATGTCAACTGTCGGCCTATTTAGAAGAAAATGGGAGAGTTAGGGAACAACAGGAACTCAGCCACCAAGTGGTAGGCCACGTAAACTGACAAGAAAGGGGGAAATGGATGCTGAAGCGCATAGTGCAAAGACTTTCTGCACAGTCATGTGACCTTCATGTCAACTTTCAGCTTATTTATAAGAAAAGGGAAGAGTTTGGGAACAACAGCAACTCAGCCACCAAGTGGTAGGCCACGTAAACTGACAAGAAAGGGGGCAGTGGATGCTAAAGCAAATAGTGCAACGACTTTTCGTTTTGCTACGAAGCTCCGAACTCCATGTGACCTTAATGTCAACTGTCGGCCTATTTCGAAGAAAATGGGAGAGTTTGGGAACAACAGCAACTCAGCCACCAAGTGGTAGGCCATGTAAACTGACAAGAAAGGGGGTAGTGGATGCTAAAGCACATAGTGCAAAGACTTTTCATTTTGCTACGAAGCTCCGAACTCCATGTGACCTTAATGTCAACTGTCGGCCTATTTCGAAGAAAATGGGAGAGTTTGGGAACAACAGCAACTCAGGCACCAAGTGGTAGGCCATGTAAACTGACAAGAAAGGGGGAAATGGATACTGAAGCGCATAGTGCAAAGACTTTCTGCACAGTCAGTTTGCTACAGAGCTCCGAACGCCATATGACCTTACTGTCAACTGTCGGCCTATTTAGAAGAAAATAGAAGAGTTTGGGAACAACAGCAACTCAGCCACCAAGTGGTAGGCCACGTAAACTGACAAGAAAGGGGGAAATGGATACTGAAGCGCATAGTGCAAAGACTTTCTGCACAGTCATGTGACCTTCATGTCAACTTTCAGCTTATTTATAAGAAAAGGGAAGAGTTTGGGAACAACAGCAACTCAGCCACCAAGTGGTAGGCCACGTAAACTGACAAGAAAGGGGGCAGTGAATGCTAAAGCACATAGTGCAACGACTTTTCATTTTGCTACGAAGCTCCGAACTCCATGTGACCTTAATGTCAACTGTCGGCCTATTTCGAAGAAAATGGGAGAGTTTGGGAACAACAGCAACTCAGCCACCAAGTGGTAGGCCATGTAAACTGACAAGAAAGGGGGTAGTGGATGCTAAAGCACATAGTGCAAAGACTTTTCATTTTGCTACGAAGCTCCGAACTCCATGTGACCTTAATGTCAACTGTCGGCCTATTTCGAAGAAAATGGGAGAGTTTGGGAACAACAGCAACTCAGGCACCAAGTGGTAGGCCACGTAAACTGACAAGAAAGGGGGAAATGGATACTGAAGCGCATAGTGCAAAGACTTTCTGCACAGTCAGTTTGCTACAGAGCTCCGAACTCCATGTGACCTTAATGTCAACTGTCGGCCTATTTAGAAGAAAATGGGAGAGTTAGGGAACAACAGCAACTCAGCCACCAAGTGGTAGGCCACGTAAACTGACAAGAACGGGGGAAATGGATACTGAAGCGCAAAATGCAAAGACTTTCTGCACAGTCATGTGACCTTCATGTCTACTTTCAGCTTATTTATAAGAAAAGTGAAGAGTTTGGGAACAACAGCAACTCGGCCACCAAGTGGTAGGCCACGTAAACTGACAAGAAAGGGGGTAGTGGATACTGAGGCGCATAATGCAAAGTCTTTCTGCACAGTCAGTTTGCTACAGAGCTCCGAACTCCATGTGACCTTAATGTCAACTGTCGGCCTATTTAGAAGAAATTGGGAGATTTAAGGAACAACAGCAACTCAGCCACCATGTGGGTAGGCCATGTAAACTGACAAGAAAGGGGGCAGTGGATGCTGAAGCGCATAGTGCAAAGACTTTCTGCACAATCAGTTGTTACAGAGCATGTGTCTTTCCAATTAGCCCACGTACGGTACGCAGAGAGCTTCACGGAATGGGTTTCCATGGCCGAGCGCCAGCATCTAAGCCATACATCACCAAGTCCAATGCACCGCTGGACCTTAAGGCAATGGAAACACCTTCTCTAAAGTGATGAATGACGCTTTTTCATCCGGCAATCGTATGGACGAGTC
>NC_084626.1:0-32500 GCF_033978795.1 Nerophis ophidion | reverse complement strand
AACAGGATCAAACATTACAGGGAGACAGAACAGGATCAAACATTACAGGGAGACAAAACAGGATCAAACATTATAGGTAGACAGAACAGGATCAACCATTACAGGGAGACAGAACAGGATCAAAGATTACAGGGAGACAGAACAGGATCAAACATTACAGGGAGACAGAACAGGATCGCCGTCAGGTCTGCAAACTTCCGGCGCCCCCTTACAAAAAAGGTGAGAACAGGTAAACGCAGAGGATGGGTGGGGGCGAGAAAACGCCATCGTCTGCTGGGGTGTGGGGGAGCATGTCCAGAGACAGGAGCAGACCCAACAAAGCAAGCAAAAGAGCCGACTCCACCCTCGGCCGCCCACCAACTCTCGGCCAGTGTCCAGTCCGCATGGATGAGCGAGGATGCGTCCAAGGAGACCGAGGTGTCCGATACCTGCTCACCTAGCCAAGACACCGTGAAGCTTGTCCGTCCCGGCGCTCGGGCGCCAACTCCGGAGTCGTGTCCCTTCGCCCGCATCTCCTCCGGTCTCTCCAAACTGACTCTGGTGTGGCAGAGACTCAGCAACTGGCCAAGGAAACAAAAGCCAGCCGTCATTTTACAAGATGCTGCATTAAAAGTTGTGTGATTGGACTTGGAAACAAGCAGTCAGGATGTGGCGTTTGTGGCAGCCACAATGGTCTCGCCCAGAAGTCGGTCTTTTGTGGCTTTCAGTCGCGAGGAGACTTTGAAAGGAATTCATGAGGCAACCGTTAATGCTGCGGTCGCTTGTCATCCACTGTGTGCTCTTGAAAAACCATCCCCAGTCCTACAAAGATATCTATGTTTCGTACATTTTAGGTACATTCCTAACCCAAGTGCAGCAAAATGCAGGTATGAGTATTTTGGTTTCCTAGTAGCACTGTGCAGATAACAGGAGATAGGGAGCATGGGAGAACTGGGGTGGACTACCAGATACTCTTGTCCCGATACCATCCATCCATTTCTTCCGCTTATCCGAGGTCGGGTTGCGGGGGCAGCAGCTTAAGCAGAGAAGCCCAGACTTCCCTCTCCCCAGCCACTTCGTCCAGCCCCTCCCGGGGGATCCCGAGGCGTTCCCAGGCCAACCGGGAGACATAGTCTTCCCAACGTGTCCTGGGTCTTCCCCGTGGCATCCTGCCGGTCGGACATGCCCGAAACACCTCCCTAGAGAGGCGTTCGGGTGGCACTCTAACCAGATGCCCGAACCAGACTCGTCATGTGGACTACCTCATCTGGCTCCTCTCCATGTGGAGGATCAGCACCTTTACTCGGAGTTCCTCCTGGACGACAGACCTTCTCACCCTCTAAGGGAGCGACCCAAACTCATTTGGGCAGCTTGTACCCGTGATCTTGTCCTTTCGGTCACAACCCAATGCTCATGACCATAGGTGAGGATGGGGAACATAGATCGACCGGTAAATTGAAAGCTTTGCCTTCCGGCTCAGCTCCTTCTTCACCACAACGGATTGATACAGCATGCGCATTACCGAAGCCGCCGCACCGATCGTGAGCAAGACTCCGAGCATACTTGCCAACCTTGAGACCTCCGATTTCGGGAAGTGGGGTGGGGCAGGGGGCGTGTTTGGGGCGGGGTGTGGTTGGGGGCGTAGTTGGGGGCGTAGTTAAGAGGGGAGGAGTATATTTACAGCTAAAATTCACCAAGTCAAGTATTTCATATATATATTTATATGTATATATCTATTTAAGAAATACTTGACTTTCAGTGAATTCTAGCTATATATATATATATATATATATATATATATATATATATATATATATATATATATAAATAAAAGAAATATTTGAATTTCAGTGTTCATTTATTTACACATATACACACATAACACTCATCTACTCATCGTTGAGTTAAGGGTTGAATTGTCCATCCTTGTTCTATTGTCTTGTCACTATTTTTCTAACCATGCTGAACACCCTCTCTGATGATGCATTGCTGTGTGGCAGGCACAAAAGTGCTTTCATCAAATGCACTACAGTCTGGAATCTTTCCTCTTCGTCTCCTTGTTGTGTGCGCAGTTGTGCTCTGCACTCTCTAAAAGCCGTAGATGTTTTTGTCACATATGCATGTACAGTAGATGGCAGTATTGTCCTGTTTAAGAGTGTCACAATATTGCTGTTTACGGCAGACAAACTGCTTTACGGTAGATGAAAATTTGACTGCTGTTGTTGTGTGTTGTTACCGCGCTGGGAGGACGTTAATGAAACGGCCTAACAATAAACCTGGGAGGGTTGGCAAGTATGACTCCGAGGCACTTGAACTCCAAGATACCAATATTTAGATATTTTTAGGGTACTTTTCATTACTTTTCTGTATAAGGGCTACCAACGAAAATGGCAATATTGTCTTTATTTTAACAAAAAATCCACACATTTTGATTTTGTACTTTTTCCTGTCTTGGACACTTTGAATGTGTAACATGCTTAAGGTATACACATCCCACATCGTGTGTCAAGGCCGTTCCCGACACTATTCCCGCTTTGGCTGGAGAGGACGTTGCTACCTTATAATTAGCCAAAACAAATAAAGTGCAGATAGCATTAGCAGGGTCCTTATTGTGCTAGTCAATGAGCAACATCTGCTCCCTGGCCGTTCTTCTGTTTGAAGTGGGCCCAGTTTTACAGCTAACAGAGTCAGCCTGGTCCACCTTGGTCTGGTTTTAAACACCTCTTGGCTTGGTCTCTTGTGAATGTAGAGTATATATCGAAGAATTCAAACCAACAGTTATTGTATGGACACGTTCGAAATGATGAATAATCCTGCAGGAAATGTTGAATTATGGCGAATTCACAGTTAAATGTTGAATTATGGTGAATTCACAGGTAAATGTTGAATTATGGTGAATTCACATTTAAATGTTGAATTATGGCGAATTCACAGTTAAATGTTGAATTATGGTGAATTCACAGGTAAATGTTGAATTATGGTGAATTCACATTTAAATGTTGAATTATGGTGAATTCACAGGTAAATGTTGAATTATGGTGAATTCACATTTAAATGTTGAATTATGGTGAATTCACAGGTAAATGTTGAATTATGGTGAATTCACATGTAAATTTTGAAATATGGTGAATTCACAGTGAAATGTTGAATTATGGGGAATTCACAGGTAAATGTTGAATTATGGTGAATTTACAGGTAAATGTTGAATTATGGTGAATTCACATTTAAATGTTGAATTATTGTGAATTCACAGGTAAATGTTGAATTATGGTGAATTCACAGGTAAATTTTGAATTATGGTGAATTCACAGGTAAATTTTGAATTATGGTGAATTCACATTTAAATGTTGAATTATGGTGATTTCACAGGTAAATGTTGAATTATGGTGAATTCACAGTTAAATGTTGAATTATGGTGAATTCACAGATAAATGTTGAATTATGGTGAATTCACAGGTAAATGTTGAATTATGATGAATTTACAGGTAAATGTTGAATTATGGTGAATTTACAGGTATATGTTGAATTATGGTGAATTTACAGGTGAATGTTGAATTATGGGGAATTCACAGGTAAATGTTGAATTATGGTGAATTCACAGATAAATGTTGAATTATGGTGAATTTACAGGTAAATGTTAAATTATGGTGAATTCACAGGTAAATGTTGAATTATGGTGAATTCACAGGTAAATGTTGAATTATGGTGAATTCACAGGTAAATTTTGAATTATGGGGAATTCACAGATAAATGTTGAATTATGGTGAATTTACAGGTAAATGTTAAATTATGGTGAATTCACAGGTAAATGTTGAATTATGGTGAATTCACAGGTAAATGTTGAATTATGGTGAATTCACAGGTAAATGTTGAATTATGGGGAATTCACAATTAAATGTTGAATTATGGTGAATTCACAGGTAATGTTGAATTATGGTGATTTCACAGGTAAATGTTGAATTATGGTGAGTTCACAATTAAATGTTGAATTATGGTGAATTCACAAGTAAATTTTGAATTATGGTGAATTCACAGTTAAACGTTGAATTATGGTGAATTCACAGGTAAACGTCGAATTATGGTGAATTCACAGGTAAGTGTTGAATTACGGTGAATTCACAGGTAAATGTTGAATTATAGTGAATTCACACTTAAATGTTGAATTATGGTGAATTCACAGGTAAATGTTGAATTATTGTGAATTCACAGGTAAATGTTGAATTATGGTGAATTCACAGGTAAATGTTGAATTATGGTGAATTCACAGGTAAATGTTGAATTATGGTGAATTCACAAGTGAGTGTTGAATTATGGTGAATTCACAGTTAAATGTTGAATTATGCTGAATTTTCAGGTAAATGTTGGATTATGGTGAATTCACAGGTAAATGTTGAATTATTGTGAATTCACAGGTAAATGTTGAATTATGGTGAATTCACAGGTAAATGTTGAATTATGGTGAATTCACAAGTGAGTGTTGAATTATGGTGAATTCACAGTTAAATGTTGAATTATGCTGAATTTTCAGGTAAATGTTGGATTATGGTGAATTCACAGGTAAATGTTGAATTATTGTGAATTCACAGGTAAATGTTGAATTATGGTGAATTCACAGGTAAATGTTGAATTATGGTGAATTCACAAGTGAGTGTTGAATTATGGTGAATTCACAGGTAAATGTTGAATTATGGTGAATTCACAAGTGAGTGTTGAATTATGGTGAATTCACAAGTGAGTGTTGAATTATGGCGAATTCACAGTTAAATGTTGAATTATGCTGAATTTTCAGGTAAATGTTGAATTATGGTGAATTCACAGGTAAATGTTGAATTATTGTGAATTCACAGGTAAATGTTGAATTATGGTGAATTCACAAGTAATTTTGAAACAGAAAATAAGCAGATTTTAACAGTAAATGAACAAGTAGATTCATAATCCATTCTTGCATTTTGTCCTTCATAATGTAGACAACATAATAGTGGTGAATAAGCGACTTGTCCACGGTGTACCCCGCCTTCCGCCCGATTGTAGCTGAGATAGGCGCCAGCGCCCCCCGCGACCCCAAAAGGGAATACGCGGTAGAAAATGGATGGATGGATAAATGACAATATATTACTGCATACGTCAGCAGACTAATTAGGTATATTTGTTTGTTTGCTTACTACTAAAAGACACGTTGTCTAGTATGATCACTATTTTATTTAAGGTCTAAATTACAATAATAAACACATGTTTAATGTACCCCAAGATTTTTTGTTAAAATAAAGCCAATAATAAAACAATTTTGGGGTGCCTTTTATTTAGAAAAGTATGGAAATGTATCGAAAGACATTTTGGTGACGGAACCTAAATATTGGTATCAGGACACCGTTAGTACATCGTAATCACCTTTTAATGTTGCAGTACAACATTTCAAGCGGTCCAATCAACAAACTCCACACGCCACACCTGGACTCTCACAGCCATACCTTCCTGTCAGTGCTGCATTTCTCCCATTTTTTTCCAGGCCGTTGAAGCCTGCATGCTCCACATTCCCAGCTGTAGGTCTGGCCGGGACGAAGCCATAACACTGTTTGTCTCCGGCAGCCGGTCAGAAACCCCGCCTGTGTGCTTCGAGTGCGTCCATGTCCAAGTTCTCGCATGTGCGTTGATGACTTCATCCTCGACTCCCTCCCGATCCTCAAAGCGTATTTTTAAACCGAGTGTGTGTTTGAGGCCGAGGGCCGATGCTGTTTCAAATTACAGGTAAGCCGGGGTTAATTTCCCGTTGACGGACGGGGTCTGTGTAGGGATTGACTCGGAGGAGCCACACTCAGCTGTTGAGACCCCCAGGTGAAGTGTTGCAGTAAATCCCAGGACCGAAGACACCATCGGGGTTTCCGCTCTTGCTTTGAAATGATTGATCATTTTCCAGAATCAGCCGCTACGGACTCAAGTTCCTGCAGATTGTGTCTACTTTAAGTACCGTGGTAGAGAAACACCTTCCAGTCCCGGACCAATACTTGTGACACTCAAACAAACACAGGTTCACGCGTATCAGTGTCCGAAAAGTCTCTAAATCTAGTCACTTAGTCCTTAATTCTGCCCGGAAGATGACTGGAAAATTGGTCAGTCATTTTCCAGTTTTTTTTTTTAGGTTGTCTTTTAACCCCTAACTGGTCCAGATACAGAAAATGTCCTCAAGCTAAGGCCCATGAATTGAATAACGTGGACCCTGAATTTAACAAGTTGAAAAACTTACCCGGGTTTTACCATTTAGTACTGTACTGTACTGTGCAATCTACTAATTAAAGTTTCAATCAATCAATCAATCTGCTCTCATTTTCTCGCACATTTGACCCTCTGATGTTCTGTGTGTCCTCGGAAAATTTCTCTGCCAGTTTCTGCATCCCACAGAGATTCTTCTAGTGTGTTCCTGCACCCGCGGTTCCCACACAAGGTTGCAACATTGTTTGTCAACACTGTCTGCTCTCATTTTCTCGCACATTTGACCCTCTGATGTTCTGTGTAACTACACTCTGTCCTCCTCGGAAAATGTCTCTGCAAGTTTCTGTATCCCACAGGGATTCTTCTTTTCCAATGCGGTTCCCACACAAGGTTGCAACATTGTTTGTCAACACTCTCTGCTCTCATTTTCTCGCACATTTGACCCTCTGATGTTCTGTGTAACTACACTCTGTCCTCCTCGGAAAATTTCTCTGCCAGTTTCTGCATCCCACAGAGATTCTTCTAGTGTGTTCCTGCACCTGTGGTTCCCACACAAGGTTGCAACATTGTTTGTCAACACTCTCTGCTCTCATTTTCTCGCACATTTGACCCTCTGATGTTCTGTGTAACTACACTTTGTCCTCCTCGGAAAATGTCTCTGCAAGTTTCTGTATCCCACAGGGATTCTTCTTTTCCAATGCGGTTCCCACACAAAGTTGCAACATTGTTTGTCGACACTGTCTGCTCTCATTTTTTCACACATTTGACCCTCTGATGTTCTGTGTAAGTACACTCTGTCCTCCTCGGAAAATTTCTCTGCCAGTTTCTGCATCCCACAGGGATTCTTCTTTTCCAATGCGGTTCCCACACAAGGTTGTAACATTGTTTGTCAACACTGTCTGCCCTCATTTTCTCGCACATTTGACCTTCTGATGTTCTGCCTAACTACACTCTGTCCTCCTCGGAAAATTTCTCTGCCAGTTTCTGCATCCTAAAAGGGATTATTTTGTGTTTCTGCACCTGCGGTTCCCACACAAGGTCGCAACATTGTTTGTCAACACTCTCTGCTCTCATTTTCTCGCACATTTGACCCTCTGATGTTCTGCCTAACTACACTCTGTCCTATTGGAAAATTTCTCTGCTAGTTTCTGCATCCCACAGGGATTCTTCGTTTCATCTGTGATTCCCACTCAAGGTTGCAACATTGTTTGTCAACACTCTTTGCTCTCATTTTCTCGCACATTTGACACGCTGATGTTCTGTGTAACTACACTCTGTCCTCCTCGGAAAATTTCTCTGCCAGTTTCTGCATCCTAAAAGGGATTATTTTGTGTTTCTGCACCAGCTGTTCCCACTCAAGGTTGCAACATTGTTTGTCAACACTGTTTGCTCTCATTTTCTCGCACATTTGACCCTCTGATGTTCTGTGTAACTACACTGTGTCCTCCTCGGAAAATTTCTCTGCCAGTTTCTACATCCTAAAAGGGATTCTTCTTTTGTGTTTCTGCACCTGCGGTTCCCACACAAGGTTGCAACATTGTTTGTCAACACTCTCTGCTCTCATTTTCTCGCACATTTGACCCGCTGATGTTCTGTGTAACTACACTTTGTCCTCCTCGGAAAATTTCTCTGCAAGTTTCTGTATCCCACAGGGATTCTTCGTTTCATCTGCGGTTCTCACACAAGGTTGCAACAATGTTTGTCAACACTCTCTGCTCACATTTTCTCGCACATTTGACCCGCTGATGTTCTGTGTAACTACATTCTGTCCTCCTCGGAAAATTTCTCTGCCAGTTTCTGCATCCTAAAAGGGATTATTTTGTGTTTCTGCACCTGCGGTTCCCACTCAAGGTTGCAACATTGTTTGTCAACAGTCTCTGCTCTCATTTTCTCGCACATTTGACACGCTGATGTTCTGTGTAACTACACTCTGTCCTCCTCGGAAAATGTCTCTGCCAGAGTCTGCATCCTAAAAGGGATTCTTCTTTTGTGTTTCTGCACCTGCGGTTCCCACTCAAGGTTGCAACATTGTTTGTCAACACTCTCTGCTCTCATTTTCTTGCACATTTGACCCGCTGATGTTCTGTGTAACTACACTCTGTCCTCCTCGGAAAATTTCTCTGCCAGTTTCTGCATCCTAAAAGGGATTCTTCTTTTGTGTTTCTGCACCTGCGGTTCCCACACAAGGTTGCAACATTGTTTGTCAACACTCTCTGCTCTCATTTTCTCGCACATTTGACCCGCTGATGTTCTGTGTAACTACACTTTGTCCTCCTCGGAAAATTTCTCTGCAAGTTTCTGTATCCCACAGGGATTCTTCGTTTCATCTGCGGTTCTCACACAAGGTTGCAACAATGTTTGTCAACACTATCTGCTCACATTTTCTCGCACATTTGACCCGCTGATGTTCTGTGTAACTACATTCTGTCCTCCTCGGAAAATTTCTCTGCCAGTTTCTGCATCCTAAAAGGGATTATTTTGTGTTTCTGCACCTGCGGTTCCCACTCAAGGTTGCAACATTGTTTGTCAACAGTCTCCGCTCTCATTTTCTCGCACATTTGACACGCTGATGTTCTGTGTAACTACACTCTGTCCTCCTCGGAAAATGTCTCTGCCAGAGTCTGCATCCTAAAAGGGATTCTTCTTTTGTGTTTCTGCACCTGCGGCTCCCACTCAAGGTTGCAACATTGTTTGTCAACACTCTCTGCTCTCATTTTCTTGCACATTTGACCCGCTGATGTTCTGTGTAACTACACTCTGTCCTCCTCGGAAAATTTCTCTGCCAGTTTCTGCATCCTAAAAGGGATTCTTCTTTTGTGTTTCTGCACCTGCGGTTCCCACACCAGGTTGCAACATTGTTTGTCAACACTGTTTGCTCTCATTTTCTCGCACATTTGACCCACTGATGTTCTGTCTACCTACCCTCTGTCCTCCTCCTGTCTAGACCTGCTGTGTGTGTGAACATAAAATCTACTTAGTGAGAAGAATGATCTTATCAGACAGAAAATAAGCGAATATCACCCTTACTTGAGATATTTCATCTTACTTAGATTTTTGAAGCGTGGAGCTCGTTACTGCCCATCACCGCATGTTGGCAAGTCACTTTCGCGACATCTGCGATTCCTCGGTCCGAGCCGAGGATCGGAAAGGAAACAAGTGGTTTATTTTCGAGTAAGTCGTCAAACTAATGGGTCAGTCACTGACGTGGCGGCTTTCATGTGGTTGACTTTTAAGTGGGTGAGCGTGTGTTAGCGTGGCGTGCGAAGCCCCTGTCTCCGTCCTACACCCGCAGTCTCCACCGCAGCCAGAGTCCGCCTGGTCTTCATAACCACCCCACCCCCACCTAGCCCACCATTTCTTAATGAACTTCTCCCACATTCCGCCATTAACAAGTATTACCTTAATGGTTGCAAACATCATTACAGAGGGAACATCTGTGCAAACCCAATCCAGGGAGCCGGGGAGCTGGAAGGAGACTGCGGTTGGCTGCCTGAAGAGCCGGCACCTTTAGTCCCATCCCACTATAATTGTATGCCTCTTTATAGCTGGAATTATGGGAGGAAGAAGCAGCGGGGGCGGCCTGGAAAAAAAAGAAAAGAAGCATGGAACGAAGACGGGGGGTTTTGTGGGGGTTTGGTAGAGACACAGACACATGGACATGGTTAGCATCTCCATGGTGGCAGGTAGCGTTTACGTTTGCCATCTTTCTACAGCCGGAAAGTAGGGAGCGGCTGTGGTTCTTAAGTAAAATTGAGGTGCAAAACATTAAAGACAACATTGTCACAGTTTGAGTTACATTTTGCATTGTGAGAACCAGGGGTCGGCGGCACAAAATGTTGAAAAGAGCCATATCGGACCAAAAATACAACACAAAAAAATCTGTCCGGAGCCACAAGAAATTAAAAACATTATATAAATGTATAATGAAGGCAACACATGATGTATGTGTCTATTTGTGCTAAAATAGCCTACTATCAAAATTACTTTAAAAGTCTTGTATAAGGGTTTTAATGAATGCAACACATGATGTAAGTGTTTATATTAGCTATATTAGCCTACTATCAAAATGACTTTAAAAGTCTTATATAAGTGTTGTAATGAATGCAACCCATGATGTAAGTGTCTATATTAGCCTACTATCAAAATGACTTTAAAAGTCCTATTTAAGTGTTCTAATGAAGACAACACATGATGTAAGTGTCTATATTAGCCTACAATCAAAATGTCTTTAAAAGTATTGTATAGGTTTCATGTACCAAAGTAATAAGTGCCAAAATTTTTCAGCAGAATAATAATAATAATAGTTTATTGATGTAGCATTTTATATGTGTGAATGTTTGGACTTTCACAAGTATAATAATAATAATAATAATGACAATAATAATACCTAATAATAATAATATTAATAATAATACATCTTTTTTGGTGTAGCATCTTATGTGTGTGAATGTTTGGACTTTCAAACATATAATAATAATAATAACAATAGTGATAATAATAATAATAATAATAATAAATAAATAGCTTTTTAGTGTAGCATATTATATGAGTGAATGTTTGAACATTCACACATAATATGTATTACTATTAATATTATTAATAATAATAATAATGCTTGGACATTCACACATATAATAATAGCAATAATAATAATAATAAAAAGAAGAAAAATAACAATCATAAAAGTAATAATATGAATATAGTTTTTTGGTGTAGCAACTTATATGAGTGAATGCTTGGACATGAACAAATACGACAACAACAATTATGATAATTATAATAATAATAATAATAATAATAGAAATAATAACGATACAAAAATTGTATTTTAGGTGTAGCATCTCATTTGTCTGAATTTTTGGACATTCACACATATAATAGTAATAATAATAATAACAATAATAACTAAACATATATAATAATAATACAAATAATTAAAAAAAAAAATAATATAAAGATATTTTTTTGGTGTAGCATCTTATATGTGTGAATGCTTGGACATTCAAAAATACAACAATAACAACAATAATAATAATAATAATATTAATGTAAATATAGTTTTTTTGGTGTTGCAACTTATATGAGTGAATGCTTGGCCATTCACACATAATATTAATTATAATAATAATAATAATTGGATAGTTTTTTGATGTAGCATTTTATATGCGTGAATGTATCAACATTCACGCATATTATGACAATAATAAATAGTGTTTGGTGTAGCATCTTATGTGTGAATGTTTGGACTTTCACACATATAATATTAATTATAATAATAATAATTTGATATTTTTTTGGTGTAGCATTTTACATGTGTGACTGTACCAACATTCACACATATTATGATCAATCAATCAATCAATCAATGTTTATTTATATAGCCCCAAATCACAAATGTCTCAAAGGACTGCACAAATCATTACGACTACAACATCCTCGGAAGAACCCACAAAAGGGCAAGGAAAACTCACACCCAGTGGGCAGGGAGAATTCACATCCAGTGGGACGCCAGTGACAATGCTGACTATGAGAAACCTTGGAGAGGACCTCAGATGTGGGCAACTCCCCTCCCCTAAGGGACCGAAAGCAATGGATGTCGAGCGGGTCTAACATGATACTGTGAAAGTTCAATCCATAGTGGCTCCAAGACAGCAGCGAGAGTCCCGTCCACAGGAAACCATCTCAAGCGGATCAGCAGCGTAGAGATGTCCCCAACCGATACAGGCGAGCGGTCCATCCTGGGTCCCGACGAGCGGTCCATCCTGGGTCTCGACTCTGGACAGCCAGTACTTCATCCATGGTCATCGGACCGGACCCCCTCCACAAGGGAGGGGGGGGGACATAGGAGAAAGAAAAGAATAATAAATAGTGTTTGGTGTAGCATCTTATATGTGTGAATGTTTGCACAATGACACACATCTAAGATGTTTACAACGTGCAGTTGTGTGAAGGTCTGGTGTCCCCTGCTGGTTCCCTTCAGACCAAATCGTCGGTGAGTTGACCTCGGCCTTCAGCGCCAGAGTTCACCCCCAAATGTCAACCACTGGAAACAGTCCAAGGAAGAAGGCGAGAGAGAGGGGAAGTAGAACATTGGCTTGCAGGTGAGGGCAGCACAGCTTTTTTTTCTAATGTCAATATAAGCCAGTGTGAGGTTTTTCCCCCCCCCCCTTGAATCCCCGTTGTGGGTTCCGAGTTCCCACGCCGCTGGATAAAGACTTTCCTGATGTGTCCGATGGGAGAGGTTAGAGCGGGAGAAATTGAAAGAGGGCTGGAAAATGGCAACTTCTTGGACCAACATAAACAGATCATAAAAAAAAAAAAAAAGGGCTTCTCAGTTGGACTGTGGGAGCCCTGCGTACTTCGGGAGTCCTTGGTTCTGGTCACTTGATGTGGATGTGGACTTGGTTTGTCCTTGGGAAGTCCAGCAGCCAAATGGTGCACCTCCGGAGTCCAAATATAAAGCAGTTTTAGAAGTAAATGCATCATTTTATGTCACTCTGCCCACCGCCATTAATGCTGCAGAAACACACAACACCTAGCAACAACAACAACAACAACAACAACAACAATTCCGCTCTTGCATTTCTGCAATGAAAATGAAACAAAGAGCTCCAATGAAACAAAAAACAAACATCTGAAAAAAAAAAAAGGAGGTTTGCACCATCATGTTTAATAGAAAGAGTGGAACCCTGCTTGCAAACTTAACTCCATTAATGGAAAAGTTTGGATATTGAAGCAACTTTCCAGATTTGCACACACAAATTCACGGCAGTTGTGTCCTTGCCATTGCCCGTAGGACCCGTGGAAAGCAAATTGAAGCAAACCCGAGGCAGGAACGTGATGAAATGCTGTGAGGAAGTGCAACATGAAAAGTGCAAAAACTGTGCAAAAACTGAAATCTAAGTAAGATAAAATATCTCAAATAAGGATGATATTTGCTTATTTTCTGTCTGATAAGATAATTCTTCTCACTAAGCAGATTTTATGTTAGAGTCTTTTACTTGTTTTAAGGGTTTCGGTCCTAAATGATCTCAGTAAGATACTACAGTCGGCAAAAGTCCCCCCAAAATTTTCGAAATACCTACCCAGGTTCGAGTCCCAACCGGGTTCGAGTTTGAGTGCACACTTTTGAACATTTCACCGACTTTTCTCCCCACCTTCCCGTGGGACTTTGCTGGGCGCGTTTTGGACATTTTGGGCATCCCGGCCGGCGGCGGAACTTCTGGGACTCGAACCTGTGTAGGTATTTTCAACATTTTTGGGACTTTTGCTGACTTTTCCAACTTTCATACCCCCTTCCCATGGGACTCGGCTGGGTGTGTTATGGACATTTTGGGCATCCCGGGACTTGCGTGGCCGTACATAAGATTTTATACTTTTTTTAAGTGTTTCGGTCCTAAATGATCTCAGTAAGATACTACAGCTTGTTTCCGACATTTTATGACCTATTTTGAGTAAAATATGCTTGAAACTATTTTTGTCCAAGTGTCCAAAACACACCCAGCAATGGTGCACAGGAAGGCGGGGAAGAAGAGGGGGGAAAAGGCGGCCAAAATGTTCAAAAGTCCCAATTGTGTCCAAAATACCTCACCGGGGTTCCAGTCCCACGAGTCCCGCCGCCGGCCACACAAATCCCAGGATACAAAAAATGTCCGAAACGCACCCAGCAAAGTCCCACAGGAAGTAGGGGGAAAAATTAGAAAAGTCGGCAAAAGTCCCCCCCAAATTTGAAAAATACCTACCAAGGTTCGAGTCCCAACCGGGTTCGAGTTTGAGTGCACACTCGAACCCGGGTGGGACTTTTGAACATTTCACCAACTTTTCTCCCCACCTTCCCGTGGGACTTTGCTGGGCGCGTTTTGGACATGTTGGGCATCCCGGCCGGCGGCGGAACTTCTGGGACTCGAACTTGTGGAGGTATTATGAACATTTTTGGGACTTTTGCTGACTTTTCCAACTTTCATACCACCTTCCCATGGGACTCGGCTGGGTGTGTTATGGACATTTTGTATGTGGCCATACATAAGATTTTATACTTATTTTAAGTGTTTCGGTCCTAAATGATCTCAGTAAGATACTACAGCTTGTTTCCGACATTTTATGACCTATTTTGAGTAAAATATGCTTGAAACTATTTTTGTCCAAGTGTCCAAAACACACCCAGCAATGGTGCACAGGAAGGCGGGGAAGAAGAGGGGGGAAAAGGCGGCCAAAATGTTCAAAAGTCCCAATTGTGTCCAAAATACCTCCCCGGGGTTCCAGTCCCACGAGTCCCACCGCCGGCCACACAAATCCCGGTATACAAAAAATGCCCAAAACGCACCCAGCAAAGTCCCACAGGAAGTAGGGGGAAAAATGAGAAAAGTCGGCAAAAGTCCCCCAAAATTTTCGGAATACCTACCAAGGTTCGAGTCCCAAGCAGGTTCGAGTTTGAGTGCACACTCGAACCCGTGTGGGACTTTTGAACATTTCACCAACTTTCCTCCCCACCTTCCCGTGGGACTTTGCTGGGCGCGTTTTGGACATGTTGGGCATCCCGGCCGGCGGCGGAACTTCTGGGACTCGAACCTGTGTAGGTATTTTGAACATTTTTGGGACTTTTCCTGACTTTTCCAACTTTCATACCCCCTTCCCATGGGACTCGGCTGGGTGTGTTATGGACATTTTGGGGATCCCGGGACTTGCGTGGCCGTACATAAGATTTTATACTTATTTTAAGTGTTTCGGTCTTAAATGATCTCAGTAAGATACTACAGCTTGTTTCCGATATTTTATGACCTATTTTGAGTAAAATATGCTTGAAACTATTTTTGTCCAAGTGTCCAAAACACACCCAGCAATGGTGCACAGGAAGGCGGGGAAGAAGGCGGCCAAAATGTTCAAAAGTCCCAATTGTGTCCAAAATACCTCCCCAGGGTTCCATTCCCACGAGTCCCGCCGCCGGCCACACAAATCCCCGGATACAAAAAATGTCCAAAACACACCCAGCAATGTCCCACAGGAAGTAGGGGGAAAAAATGAGAAAAGTCGGCAAAAGTCCCCCAAAATTTTCGAAATACCTACCAAGGTTCGAGTCCCAACCGGGTTCGAGTTTGAGTGCACACTCGAACCCGGGTGGGACTTTTGAACATTTACCCAACTTTTCTCACTTTTCTCCCCACCTTCCCGTGGGACTTTGCTGGGCGCGTTTTGGACATTTTGGGCATCCCGGCCGGCGGCGGAACTTCTGGGACTCGAACCTGTATAGGTATTTTGAACATTTTTGGGACTTTTGCTGACTTTTCTAACTTTCATACCCCCTTCCCATGGGACTCGGCTGGGTGTGTTATGGACATTTTGGGCATCCCGGGACTTGCGTGGCCATACATAAGATTTTATGTTAGTGTTTTACTTGTTTTAAGTGTTTAAGTCTTAAATGATCTCAGTAAGATACTACAGCTTGTTTCCGACATTTTATGTCCTATTTTGAGTAAAATATGCTTGAAACTATTTTTGTCCAAGTGTCCAAAACACACCCAGCAATGTTGAACAGGAAGGCGGGAAAGAAGAGGGGGAAAAGGCGGCCAAAATGTTCAAAAGTCCCAATTGTGTCCAAAATACCTCCCCGGGGTTCCAGTCCCACGAGTCCCGCCGCCGGCAACACAAATCCCGGGATACAAAAAATGTCCAAAACGCACCCAGCAAAGTCCCACAGGAAGTAGGGGGAAAAATGAGAAAAGTCGGCAAAAGTCCCCCCCAAATTTTAAAAATACCTACCAAGGTTCGAGTCCCAACCGGGTTCGAGTTTGAGTGCACACTCGAACCCGGGTGGGACTTTTGAACATTTCACCAACTTTTCTCCCCACCTTCCCGTGGGACTTTGCTGGGCGCGTTTTGGACATGTTGGGCATCCCGGCCGGCGGCGGAACTTCTGGGACTCGAACTTGTGGAGGTATTATGAACATTTTTGGGACTTTTGCTGACTTTTCCAACTTTCATACCACCTTCCCATTGGACTCGGCTGGGTGTGTTATGGACATTTTGTATGTGGCCATACATAAGATTTTATACTTATTTTAAGTGTTTCGGTCCTAAATGATCTCAGTAAGATACTACAGCTTGTTTCCGACACTTTATGACCTATTTTGAGTAAAATATGCTTGAAACTATTTTTGTCCAAGTGTCCAAAACACACCCAGCGATGGTGCACAGGAAGGCGGGGAAGAAGAGGGGGGAAAAGGCGGCCAAAATGTTCAAAAGTCCCAATTGTGTCCAAAATACCTCCCCGGGGTTCCAGTCCCACGAGTCCCACCGCCGGCCACACAAATCCCAGGATACAAAAAATGTCCAAAACGCACCCAGCAAAGTCCCACAGGAAGTAGGGGGAAAAAATGAAAAAAGTCGGCAAAAGTCCCCCAAAATTTTCAAAATACCTACCAAGGTTCGAGTCCCAAGCAGGTTCGAGTTTGAGTGCACACTCGAACCCGGGTGGGACTTTTGAACGTTTCACCAACTTTTCTCCCCACCTTCCCGTGGGACTTTGCTGGGCGCGCTTTGGACATGTTGGGCATCCCGGCCGGCGGCGGAACTTCTGGGACTCGAACCTGTGTAGGTATTTTGAACATTTTTGGGACTTTTGCTGACTTTTCCAACTTTCATACCCCCTTCCCATGGGACTCGGCTGGGTGTGTTATGGACATTTTGGGCATCCCGGGACTTGCGTGGCCATACATAAGATTTTATACTTATTTTAAGTGTTTCGGTCCTAAATGATCTCAGTAAGATACTACAGCTTGTTTCCGACATTTTATGACCTATTTTGAGTAAAATATGCTTGAAACTATTTTTGTCCAAGTGTCCAAAACACACCCAGCAATGGTGCACAGGAAGGCGGGGAAGAAGGCGGCCAAAATGTTCATAAGTCCCAATTGTGTCCAAAATACCTCCCCAGGGTTCCAGTCCCACGAGTCCCGCCGCCGGCCACACAAATCCCGGGATAAAGAAAATGTCCAAAACGCACCCAGCAAAGTCCCACAGGAAGTAGGGGGGAAAAATGAGAAAAGTCGGCAAAAGTCCCCCAAAATTTTCGAAATACCTACCAAGGTTCGAGTCCCAAGCAGGTTCGAGTTTGAGTGCACACTCGAACCCGTGTGGGACTTTTGAACATTTCACCAACTTTCCTATCCACCTTCCCGTGGGACTTTGCTGGGCGCGCTTTGGACATTTTGGGCATCCCGGCCGGCGGCGGAACTTCTGGGACTCGAACCTGTGTAGGTATTTTGAAAATTTTTGGGACTTTTGCTGACTTTTCCAACTTTCATACCCCCTTCCCATGGGACTCGGCTGGGTGTGTTATGGACATTTTGGGCATCCCGGGACTTGCGTGGCCGTACATAAGATTTTATACTTCTTTTAAGTGTTTCGGTCTTAAATGATCTCAGTAAGATACTACAGCTTGTTTCCGACATTTTATGACCTATTTTGAGTAAAATATGCTTGAAACTATTTTTGTCCAAGTGTCCAAAACACACCCAGCAATGGTGCACAGGAAGGCGGGGAAGAAGAGGGGGAAAAGGCGGCCAAAATGTTCAAAAGTCCCAATTGTGTCCAAAATACCTCCTCGGGGTTCCAGTCCCACGAGTCCCGCCGCCGGCCACACAAATCCCGGGATACAAAAAATGTCCAAAACGCACCCAGCAAAGTCCCACAGGAAGTAGGGGGAAAAAATTAGAAAAGTCGGCAAAAGTCCCACAAAATTTTCAAAATACCTACCAAGGTTCGAGTCCCAAGCAGGTTCGAGTTTGCGTGCACACTCGAAACCGGGTGGGACTTTCGAACATTTCACCAACTTTTCTCCCCACCTTCCCGTGGGACTTTGCTGGGCGCGTTTTGGACATTTTGGGCATCCCGGCCGGCGGCGGAACCTCTGGGACTCGAACCTGTGTAGGTATTTTGAACATTTTTGGGACTTTTGCTGACTTTTCCAACTTTCATACCCCCTTCCCATGGGACTCGGCTGGGTGTGTTATGGACATTTTGGGCATCCCGGGACTTGCGTGGCCGTACATAAGATTTTATACTTCTTTTAAGTGTTTCGGTCTTAAATGATCTCAGTAAGATACTACAGCTTGTTTCCGACATTTTATGACCTATTTTGAGTAAAATTTGCTTGAAACTATTTTGGTCCAAGTGTCCAAAACACACCGAGCAATGGTGCACAGGAAGGCGGGAAAGAAGAGGGGGAAAAGGCGGCCAAAATGTTCAAAAGTCCCAATTGTGTCCAAAATACCTCCCCGGGGTTCCAGTCCCACGAGTCCCACCGCCGGCCACACAAATCCCGGGATACAAAAAATGTCCAAAACGCACCCAGCAAAGTCCCACAGGAAGTAGGGGGGAAAAAATTAGAAAAGTCGGCAAAAGTCCCCCAAAATTTTCGAAATACCTACCAAGGTTCGAGTCCCAACCGGGTTTGAGTTTGAGTGCACACTCGAACCCGGGTGGGACTTTTGAACGTTTCACCAACTTTTCTCCCCACCTTCCCGTGGGACTTTGCTGGGCGCGTTTTGGACATGTTGGGCATCCCGGCCGGTGGCGGAACTTCTGGGACTCGAACTGGTGGAGGTATTTTGAAAATTTTTGGGACTTTTGCTGACTTTTCCAACTTTCATACCCCCTTCCCATGGGACTCGGCTGGGTGTGTTATGGACATTTTGGGCGTCCCGGGACTTGCGTGGCCATACATAAGATTTTATACTTATTTTAAGTGTTTCGGTCTTAAATGATCTCAGTAAGATACTGCAGCTTGTGTCTGACATTTCATGACCTATTTTGAGTAAAATATGCTTGAAACTATTTTTGTCCAAGTGTCCAAAACACACCCAGCAATGGTGCACAGGAAGGCGGGGAAGAAGAGGGGGAAAAGGCGGGCAAAATGTTCAAAAGTCCCAATTGTGTCCAAAATACCTCCCCGGGGTTCCAGTCCCACGAGTCCAACCGCCGGCCACAAAAAATGTCCAAAACGCACCCAGCAAAGTCCCACAGGAAGTAGGGGGGAAAAAGTTAGAAAAGTCGGCAAAAGTCCCCCCAAAATTTTCGAAATACCTACCCAGGTTCGAGTCCCAACCGGGTTCGAGTTTGACTGCACACTCGAACCCGGGTGTGACTTTTGAACATTTCACCAACTTTTCTCCCTACTTTCCCGTGGGACTTTGCTGGGCGCGTTTTGGACATGTTGGGCATCCTGGCCGGCGGTGGAACTTCTGGGACTCGAACCTGTGTAGGTATTTTGAACATTTTTAGGACTTTTGCTGACTTTTCCAACTTTCATACCCCCTTCCCATGGGACTCGGCTGGGTGTGTTATGGACATTTTGGGTACCCCGGGACTTGCGTGGCCATACATAAGATTTTATACTTATTTTAAGTGTTTCGGTCCTAAATGATCTAAGTAAGATACTACAGCTTGTTTCCGACATTTTATGACCTATTTTGAGTAAAATATGCTTGAAACTATTTTTGTCCAAGTGTCCAAAACACACCCAGCAAAGTCCCACAGGAAGTAGGGGGGAAAAATGAAAAAAGTCGGCAAAAGTCCCCCAAAATTTTCTAAATACCTACCAAGGTTCGAGTCCCAACCGGGTTCGAGTTTGAGTGCACACTCGAACCCGGGTGGGACTTTTGAACATTTCACCAACTTTCCTCCCCACCTTCCCGTGGGACTTTGCTGGGCGCGCTTTGGACATTTTGGGCATCCCGGCCGGCGGTGGAACTTCTGGGACTCGAACCTGTGTAGGTATTTTGAACATTTTTGGGACTTTTGCTGACTTTTCCAACTTTCATACCCCCTTCCCATGGGACTCGGCTGGGTGTGTTATGGACATTTTGGGCATCCCGGGACTTGCGTGGCCGTACATAAGATTTTATACTTATTTTAAGTGTTTCGGTCTTAAATGATCTCAGTAAGATACTACAGCTTGTTTCCGACATTTTATGACCTATTTTGAGTAAAATATGCTTGAAACTATTTTTGTCCAAGTGTCCAAACCACACCCAGCAATGGTGCACAGGAAGGCGGGGAAGAAGGCGGCCAAAATGTTCAAAAGTCCCAATTGTGTGCAAAATACCTCCCCAGGGTTCCATTCCCACGAGTCCCACCGCCGGCCACACAAATCCCGGGATACATAAAATGTCCAAAACGCACCCAGCAAAGTCCCACAGGAAGTAGGGGGGAAAAATGAAAAAAGTCGGCAAAAGTCCCCCAAAATTTTCGAAATACCTACCAAGGTTCGAGTCCCAAGCAGGTTCGAGTTTGAGTGCACACTCGAACCCGGGTGTGACTTTTGAACATTTCACCAACTTTCCTCCCCACCTTCCCGTGGGACTTTGCTGGGCGCGCTTTGGACATGTTGGGCATCCCGGCCGGCGGCGGAACTTCTGGGACTCGAACCTGTGTAGGTATTTTGAACATTTTTGGGACTTTTGCTGACTTTTCCAACTTTCATACCCCCTTCCCATGGGACTCGGCTGGGTGTGTTATGGACATTTTGGGCATCCCGGGACTTGCGTGGCCATACATAAGATTTTATACTTATTTTAAGTGTTTCAGTCCTAAATGATCTCAGTAAGATACTACAGCTTGTTTCCGACATTTTATGACCTATTTTGAGTAAAATATGCTTGAAACTATTTTTGTCCAAGTGTCCAAACCACACCCAGCAATGGTGCACAGGAAGGCGGGGAAGAGGAGGGGGAAAAGGCGGCCAAAATGTTCAAAAGTCCCAATTGTGTCCAAAATGCCTCCCCGGGGTTCCAGTCCCACGAGTCCCACCGCCGGCCACACAAATCCCGGTATACAAAAAATGCCCAAAACGCACCCAGCAAAGTCCCACAGGAAGTAGGGGGAAAAAATGAGAAAAGTCGGCAAAAGTCCCCCAAAATGTTCAAAATACCTACCAAGGTTCGAGTCCCAAGCAGGTTCGAGTTTGAGTGCCCACTCGAACCCGGGTGGGACTTTCGAACACTTCACCAACTTTTCTCCCCACCTTCCCGTGGGACTTTGCTGGGCGCGTTTTGGACATGTTGGGCATCCCGGCCGGCGGCGGAACTTCTGGGACTCGAACCTGTGTAGGTATTTTGAAAATTTTTGGGACTTTTGCTGACTTTTCCAACTTTCATACCCCCTTCCCATGGGACTCGGCTGGGTGTGTTATGGACATTTTGGGCATCCCGGGACTTGCGTGGCCGTACATAAGATTTTATACTTATTTTAAGTGTTTCGGTCCTAAATGATCTCAGTAAGCTATTACAGCTTGTTTCCGACATTTTATGACCTATTTTGAGTAAAATATGCTTGAAACTATTTTTGTCCAAGTGTCCAAAACACACCCAGCAATGGTGCACAGGAAGGCGGGGAAGAAGAGGGGGAAAAGGCGGGCAAAATGTTCAAAAGTCCCAATTGTGTCCAAAATACCTCCCCGGGGTTCCAGTCCCACGAGTCCAACCGCCGGCCACAAAAAATGTCCAAAACGCACCCAGCAAAGTCCCACAGGAAATAGGGGGGAAAAATGAGAAAAGTCGGCAAAAGTCCCCCAAAATTTTCGAAATACCCACCATGGTTCGAGTCCCAACCGGGTTCGAGTTTGAGTGCACACTCGAACCCGGGTGGGACTTTTGAACGTTTCACCAACTTTTCTCCCCACCTTCCCGTGGGACTTTGCTGGGCGCGTTTTGGACATGTTGGGCATCCCGGCCGGTGGCGGAACTTCTGGGACTCGAACTTGTGGAGGTATTTTGAAAATTTTTGGGACTTTTGCTGACTTTTCCAACTTTCATACCCCCTTCCCATGGGACTCGGCTGGGTGTGTTATGGACATTTTGGGCATCCCGGGACTTGCGTGGCCATACATAAGATTTTATACTTATTTTAAGTGTTTCGGTCTTAAATGATCTCAGTAAGATACTACAGCTTGTTTCCGACATTTTATGACCTATTTTGAGTAAAATATGCTTGAAACTATTTTTGTCCAAGTGTCCAAAACACACCCAGCGATGGTGCACAGGAAGGCGGGGAAGAAGAGGGGGGAAAAGGCGGCCAAAATGTTCAAAAGTCCCAATTGTGTCCAAAATACCTCCCCGGGGTTCCAGTCCCACGAGTCCCACCGCCGGCCACAAAAATCCCGGTATACAAAAAATGCCCAAAACGCACCCAGCAAAGTCCCACAGGAAGTAGGGGGAAAAAATGAGAAAAGTCGGCAAAAGTCCCCCAAAATTTTCAAAATACCTACCAAGGTTCGAGTCCCAAGCAGGTTCGAGTTTAAGTGCACACTCGAACCCGGGTGGGACTTTCGAACATTTCACCAACTTTTCTCCCCACCTTCCCGTGGGACTTTGCTGGGCGCGTTTTGGACATGTTGGGCATCCCGGCCGGCGGCGGAACCTCTGGGACTCGAACCTGTGTAGGTATTTTGAACATTTTTGGGACTTTTGCTGACTTTTCCAACTTTCATACCCCCTTCCCATGGGACTCGGCTGGGTGTGTTATGGACATTTTGGGCATCCCGGGACTTGCGTGGCCGTACATAAGATTTTATACTCATTTTAAGTGTTTCGGTCTTAAATGATCTCAGTAAGATACTACAGCTTGTTTCCGACATTTTATGACCTATTTTGAGTAAAATTTGCCTGAAACTATTTTGGTCCAAGTGTCCAAAACACACCGAGCAATGGTGCACAGGAAGGCGGGAAAGAAGAGGGGGGAAAAGGCGGCCAAAATGTTCAAAAGTCCCAATTGTGTCCAAAATACCTCTCCGGGGTTCCAGTCCCACGAGTCCCACCGCCGGCCACACAAATCCCGGGATACAAAAAATGTCCAAAACGCACCCAGCAAAGTCCCACAGGAAGTAAGGGGGAAAAAATTAGAAAAGTCGGCAAAAGTCCCCCCAAAATTTTCGAAATACCTACCAAGGTTCGAGTCCCAACCGGGTTCGAGTTTGAGTGCACACTCGAACCCGGGTGGGACTTTTGAACGTTTCACCAACTTTTCTCCCCACCTTCCCGTGGGACTTTGCTGGGCGCGTTTTGGACATGTTGGGCATCCCGGCCGGCGGCGGAACTTCTGGGACTCGAACCTGTGTAGGTATTTTGAAAATTTTTGGGACTTTTGCTGACTTTTCCAACTTTCATACCCCCTTCCCATGGGACTCGGCTGGGTGTGTTATGAACATTTTGGGCATCCCGGGACTTGCGTGGCCGTACATAAGATTTTATACTTATTTTAAGTGTTTCGGTCTTAAATGATCTCAGTAAGCTATTACAGCTTGTTTCCGACATTTTATGACCTATTTTGAGTAAAATATGCTTGAAACTATTTTTGTCCAAGTGTCCAAAACACACCCAGCAATGGTGCACAGGAAGGCGGGGAAGAAGAGGGGGAAAAGGCGGCCAAAATGTTCATAAGTCCCAACTGTGTCCAAAATACCTCACCGGGGTTCCAGTCCCACGAGTCCCACCGCCGGCCACACAAATCCCGGGATACAAAAAATGTCCAAAACGCACCCAGCAAAGTCCCACAGGAAGTAGGGGGAAAAATGAGAAAAGTCTGCAAAAGTCCCCCAAAATTTTCGAAATACCTACCAAGGTTCGAGTCCCAACCGGGTTCGAGTGTTTCGGTCCTAAATGATCTCAGTAAGATATTACAGCTTGTAGCTGAGATTTGATAACCTATATTGAGCAAAACATGCTTGAAACTAGAATATCAAATGTTGCAAAGCTGTGTCATTAACACTGACATGTATAAAACTACTTTTTAAAGTAAGAATTTCTTATTTTAAGAACGTAAAACAAAATCATGACTTTGACACAATTGTTTCTCATATTAAAACAGATGACAGCCAAATAGACTTTGCCGGTTTTTTTTTCAATGAAACAATAGAAAATACGTACTCGTATACTGTAGTAGTACCCTTGTTATTAGTGAGAATATACTTATTTTGAGAAATGTTTGGGTTCAACAGTCCGGGGTTTTGTTGTCGTATTTTACACTTCACAATGCGCCACACATTTTTCATGGGGGACATGTCTGGACTGAGGGCGGGCCAGGAAAGTGTATATATATATATATATATATATATATATATATATATATATATATATAATGTAGTAACAGACACCTTTATAACAATATGTAATATGTACAATATACACACTACAAGTATATATATAATGTAGTAACAGACACCTTCATAACAATATGTAACATGTATAATATACAGACTGCAAGTAGATATAAAAACCGGGTAACAGACACTTTCATAACAATACGTAATATGTACAATATACACACTGCAAGTATATATATAATGTAGTAACGGACACCTTCATAACAATATGTAACATGAACAATATACAGACTGCAAGTAGATATAAAAAATGGGGTAACAGACACTTTCATAACAATATGTAATATGTACAATATACACACTGCAAGTATATATATAATGTAGTAACAGACACCTTCATAACAATATGTAACATGTACAATATACACACTGCAAGTAGATATAAAAAATGGGGTAACAGACACTTTCATAACAATACGTAATATGTACAATATACACACTGCAGGTATATATATAATGTAGTAACAGACACCTTCATAACAATATGTAACATGTATAATATACAGACTGCAAGTAGATATAAAAAACGGGGTAACAGACACTTTCATAACAATATGTAATATGTACAATATACACACTGCAAGTATATATATAATGTAGTAACGGACACCTTCATAACAATATGTAATATGTACAATATACACACTGCAGGTATATATATAATGTAGTAACAGACACCTTCATAACAATATGTAACATGTACAATATACACACTGCAAGTATATATAAAAAATGGGGTAACAGACACTTTCATAACAATATGTAATATGTACAATATACACACTGCAAGTATATATATATAATGTCGTAACGGACACTTTCATAACAATATGTAATATTTACAATATACACACTGCAAGTATATATATATAATGTAGTAACAGACACCTTCATAACAATATGTAATATGTACAATATACACACTGCAAGTATATATATAATGTAGTAACAGACACCTTCATAACAATATGTAATATGTACAATATACACACTACAAGTATATATATAATGTAGTAACAGACACCTTCATAACAATATGTAACATGTACAATATACAGACTGCAAGTAGATATAAAAAACGGGGTAACAGACACCTTCATAACAATATGTAATATGTACAATATACACACTGGAAGTATTTATATTTAATGTAGTAACAGACACCTCCATAACAATATGTTATATGTACAATATACACACTGCAAGTATATATATATATACAATGTAGTAACAGACACCTTCATAACAATATGTAATATGTACAATATACACACTGGAAGTATTTATATTTAATGTAGTAACAGACACCTCCATAACAATATGTTATATGTACAATATAAACACTGCAAGTATATATATATATACATAATGTAGTAACAGACACCTTCATAACAATATGTAACATGTATAATATACAGACTGCAAGTAGATATAAAAAACGGGGTAACAGACACTTTCATAACAATATGTAATATGTACAATATACACACTGCAAGTATATATATAATGTAGTAACGGACACTTTCATAACAATATGTAATATGTACAACATTCACACTGTAAGTATATATATATAACGTAGGAACATACACCTTCATAACAATATGTAATATGTACAATATACACACTGCAAGTATATATATAACGTAGTAACGGACACTTTCATAACAATATGTAACATGTACAATATACACACTGCAAGTAGATATAAAAAATGGGGTAACAGACACTTTCATAACAATATGTAACATGTACAATATACAGACTGCAAGTAGATATAAAAAACGGGGTAACAGACACCTTCATAACAATATGTACAATATACACACTGGAAGTATTTATATTTAATGTAGTAACAGACACCTCCATAACAATATGTTATATGTACAATATACACACTGCAAGTATATATATATATAAAATGTAGTAACAGACACCTTCATAACAATGTTTTATATACACATTGCAAGTATATATATAATGTAGTAACAGACACCTTCATAACAATATGTAACATGTATAATATAAACACTGCAAGTATATATATATATATACATAATGTAGTAACAGACACCTTCATAACAATGTTTTATATACACATTGCAAGTATTTATATTTAATGTAGTAACAGACACCTCCATAACAATATGTTATATGTACAATATAAACACTGCAAGTATATATATATATACATAATGTAGTAACAGACACCTTCATAACAATATGTAACATGTATAATATACAGACTGCAAGTAGATATAAAAAACGGGGTAACAGACACTTTCATAACAATACGTAATATGTACAATATACACACTGCAAGTATATATATAACGTAGTAACGGACACTTTCATAACAATATGTAATATGTACAACATTCACACTGTAAGTATATATATATAACGTAGGAACATACACCTTCATAACAATACAGTGTTTCCCACATCTATTTGTTGTGGTGTGGTCGGGTGGGGGTGGTGGTGGTGGTGGGCGGGGGATGGGTGGCAGCTGGCGGCGGCGGCGATGACCAAGAAGAACGCGGAATTGGAATATAATTACAACATATTTATATAATATTTACATATCTATATAATATGTAACTACAGTGTTCATTCACAGACAGAGTCCCATTGCTTTTATGAGCGGTCGAGCGAGTCAAAAGCCGAAAAAATAAATAAATATATATATATATATATATATATATATATATATATATATATATATTTTTTTTTTTTACATTTTTTTTTATTTGTGGCGGCCGTATTCTTTAGTGGCGGGCCGCCACAAATAAATGAATGTGTGGGAAACCCTGCAATATGTAATATATTTTATATACAATGGGCTCATCAAGTGTGTGTTCCTAGTATCAAAAACTCCTAGATATTATGAGAACTGACGAGCAGATTCCGCAATAGCTGACAGGAACACGGCATTCTCTTCTGCGTTAGTACATCGTGCGGTTGAAAACCACCCACCCCACTTTGGTGCATTATGTGAGACGGTCTGGTAAACAGAGTGGGCCGGTTTACAATGATCAGTTTAAGACCCCCTCAGTCGCCAGAGAGTCAAAGCGGCAATAAAACATGATGAAGTGAAAAAGCTGTGGCCGTAAAAAGTTTGTTCCAGTCGCCGGAGGATGAGACATGACGATGAGGTAAGTATCTCGCCATGATTAAACCCCTGATTTTGAGTAGCCGGTAGCAGACGATAACCGGGAGAAGGGAAACATCTGCTGTGCACCGTCTCACATGACGGGTTTCATGGTGGAGGATTTAAGGCGTGTGTGCGTGTCGTACAATCTGGATTTCACGCCTCTTATCTTCACGTGTCACGAGAAGACACGGGGCGGGCTCGTAACTTGACGAAACAGCAAAATAGGACACAGCGTGAAAAGTATTCCATCCATCCATCTTCTTCCGCTTATCCGAGGTCGGGTCGCGGGGGCAGCAGCCTAAGCAGGGAAGCCCAGACTTCCCTCTCCCCATCCACTTCGTCCAGCTCCTGCCGGGGGATCCCGAGGCGTTCCCCAGGCCAGCCACGAGACATAGTCTGCCCAACGTCAGCGACACCAGTGTGTAAAGGATATCGCCACATGGGCTCAGGAACACTTCAGACAACCGCTGTCAGTAACTACAGTTGGTCGCTACGCTGAAATGAGATTTTCTTCTTAAAACAGGGATAGCAGGTCCGATCTATGTGTCATACTTGATCATTTGGCGATATTGCCATATTTTTGCTGAAAGGATTTAGTAGAGAACATCGACGATAAAGTTCGCAACTTTTGGTCGCTAATAAAAAAAAGCCTTGCCTGTACCGGAAGTAGCAGACGATGAGCGCGTGACGTCACGGGTTGTGGAGCTCCTCACATCTGAACATTGTTTACAATCATGGCCACCAGCAGCGAGAGCGATTCGGACCGAGAAAGCGCCGACTTCCCCAGGATGAAAGATTTGTGGATGAGGAAAGTGAGAGTGAAGGACTAAAAAAAAAGAAAAAAAGACAGGGCAGTGGGAGCGATTCAGATGTTATTAGGCACATTTACTGGGATAATTCTGGAAAATCCCTTATCTGCTTATTGTGTTACTAGTGTTTTAGTGAGATTATACAGTCGTACCTGAAAGTCAGAGGGGTGTGGCCACAGGGAAGCCACATTTCTCGACGAGGCAAGGCAGCCGGGCTGAGATTTTTTTTTCCCCTCCACGTTGTAGGAGGCAAGAGAGTCCATAGCTGCAGGAGGAACGGCGCAAACTCTCCGCTCATGTCTACAGTAAGAGCTGAATCGAAACAAGGAAACAATGAAACAATGAAACACCGGCTGTGTTTGTGTTGCTAAAGGCGGCCGCAATACACCGCTTCCCACCTACATCTTTCTTCTTTGACGTCTCCATTATTAATTGAACAAATTGCAAAAGATTCAGCAACACAGATGTCCAGAATACTGTGGAATTATGCGATTAAAGCAGACGACTTATAGCTGGGATCGGTGCTGGATCAAAATGTCTGTTACAATCCATGACGTCACGCGCATGCGTCATCATACCGCAACGTTTTCCACAGGATATTACGCGCGGAATTTAAAATTGCAATTTAGTAAACTAACCCGGCCATATTGGCATGTGTTGCAATGTTAAGATTTCATCATTGATATATAAACTATCAGACTGCGTGGTCGGTAGTAGTGGGTTTCAGTAGGCTAAAATCATTTATCAACAACACCCGGAAACGTCGCCGGCTTCGCTGGGCCCCCAGCTTATCTAAAATGGACTGATGAAAAGTGGAAAAGTGTTCTGTGGTCTGACGAGTCCACATTTCAAATTGTTTTCGGAAACTGTGGACGTCGTGTCCTCCGGACCAAAGAGGAAAAGAACCATCCGGATTGTTCTAGGCACAAAGTGTAAAAGCCAGCATGTGTGATGGTATGGGGGTGCATTAGTGCCCAAGGCATGGGTAACTTACACATCTGTGAAGGCACCATTAATGCTGAAAGGTACATACAGGTTTTGGAGCAACAGTTGGTAGAGTGACCGTGCCAGCAACTTGAGGGTTCCAGGTTCGATTCCCGCTTCAGCCATCCTCGTCACTGCCGTTGTGTTCTCGGGCACGACACTTTACCCACCTGCTCCCAGTGCCACCCACACTGCTTTAAATGTAACTTAGATATTTGGTTTTACTATGCGCTTTTTCTCTAGTGACTCAAAGCACTTTACATAGTAAAGCACTTTACAAAGTGCTTTATTATGTAAGCTCTACATCAAGCAAGAATGGTAAAGAATTCCACTTTCAAAGCTTCAACAATTAGTTTCCTCAGTTCCCAAACGTTTATTGAGTGTTGTTAAAAGAAAAGGTGATGTAACACAGTGGTGAACATGCCCTTTCCCAACTACTTTGGCACGTGTTGCAGCCATGAAATTCTAAGTTAATTATTATTTGCAAAAAAAAATAAAGTTTTTGAGTTTGAACATCAAATATGTTGTCTTTGTAGCATATTCAACTGAATATGGGTTGATAAGGATTTGCAAATCATTGTATTCCGTTTATATTTACAACAAACACAATTTCCCAACTCATACGGAAACGGGGTTTGCAGAATCGTGTTTGGCAGCGATAGTGACGATTCTTGACTCATCAGAGAGGCATTTGTGTAAAAGTATTACAAGCACTGGTATTAAATCATAGTTGAATCATTGTTGGATTTAGATTGCCTTTCAACATTCCTAAAAATACAATGGAGCTTCTATTCTTCAGGTTGAACAATTGGTTGTTCAACAAGACTTTAGTAACTGTCAGCCTGCATGGTTATGGATCAGCGCAACCATGGAGACAGACAGACACACACACACACACACACACACACACACACACACACACACACACACTATTGTCGTTCTCACCTTGAGACCTCAAAATGTCATTATTTTAAAAGAACAAAAACCCCAAAATTGGCAATATCGTGATAAAAGTCAGAATTTTATACGACAAATGTCACCAATTTGCATTAAAAAGTAATAATTTGACATTATAAAGTCATTATTTTACGAGAAAATATTTCAATATTGGAGAAGCTGAAAGAATTTGAGAAATTGTTCCCAATTTTATAAGAAAAAAAGTCGACACATTGTGAGAAAAAGACTGCTTTTAGTTGTTTTTTTGTTTGTAATTGTTTCTTAATCTTCATTATTTACTTCAAATTATTACAGTATGTCTCTAAATACATATTTATTTAATTTTTTTCTTAATAATTTTGGCCAAAGGGGGCGCATTTCAATTTCTTACACACACTTGTTATTTCATATGTTGACCAAGAGGAGGAGAACCTTTAAAACCAACACACAGTCAATTTGGGCGCGCCCTAATTTTGATAGATTACACCACCAGGGTGCAAATGAGACATTCTCTATCAGATGTAATGTTTTTTTGTATTGGGACCATGATTTCGGACCTAACTTGTTTACCGGTCCTCACATGGACGAAACTTTTCCTTGTTGGTGTCTCAAGAAGGGCAGGAATACAAGAACACACACACACACACACACACACACACACACACACACACACACACACACACACACACACACACACACACACACACACACACACACACACACACACACACACACCAATTTCTTGTCGTTCTTACCTTCTTGAGACCTCAAAAATGTCAATATCGTGATAAAAGTCAGAATTTTATACGACAAATGTCACCATTTTGCATTAAAAAGTAAAAATTTTACATTATAAAGTCATAGTTTTACGAGAAAATATTGCAATATTAGAGAAACTTAAAGAATTTGAGAAATTGTTCCCAGTTTTATAAGAAAAAAGTCGACACATGTGAGAAAAAGACTGGTTTTAGTTTTTTTTGTGTGTAATTGGTTTTTAATCTTCATTATTTACTTCAAATTATTACAGTATGTCTCTAAATACATATTTGTTTTATTTTTTTCTTATTAATTTTGGCCAAGGGGGCGCATTTCATTTCTTACACACACTTGTTATTTCAGACACATGTTATTTCATATGTTGACCTTTAAAACCAACACACAGTCAATTTGGGACCGCCCTAATTTTAATAGATTTTACCACCAGGGTGCAAATCGGACTTTCTCTATTAGATGAAATGTTTTTTGTATTGGGACCATGATTTCGGACCTAACTTGTTCACAGGTCCTCACATGGACGAAACTTTTCCTTGTTGGTGTCTCAAGAAGGGCAGGAATACAAGAACACACACACACACACACACACACACACACACACACACACACACACACACACACACCACACACACACACACACACACACACACACACCCCCACACACACACACCCACACACACACACACACACACACACACACACACACTTTCTTGTCGTTCTTACCTTCTTGAGACCTCAAAAATGTCATTTTACGACAACGAAAACCCCCAAAATTGGCAATATCGTGATAAAAGTCTGAATTTTATACGACAAATGTCACCATTTTGCATTAAAAAGTAATAATTTGACATTGTAAAGTCATAATTTTACGAGAAAATATTTCAATATTAGAGAATCTTAAAGAATTTGAGAAATTGTTATCAATTTTATAAGAAAAAAGTCGACACATTGTGAGAAATAGACTGCTTTTAGTTTTTGTTTGTTTGTAATTGGTTTTTAATCTTCATTATTTACTTCTAATTATTACAGTATGTCTCTAAATACATATTTATTTTATTTTTTTCTTATTAATTTTGCCAAAGGGGGCGCATTTCAATTTCTTACACACACTTGTTATTTCATATGTTGACCAAGAGGAAGAGAACCTTTAAAACCAACACACAGTCAATTTGGGCCCGCCCTAATTTTGATAGATTTCACCACCAGGGGTGCAAATCGGACACTCTCTATTAGATGTAATGTTTTTTGTATTGGGACCATGATTCTGGACCTAACTTGTTCACCGGTCCTCACATGGACGAAACTTTTTATTGTTGGTGTCTCAAGAAGGGCAGCATTACAAGAAAACACACACACACACACAGACACACACACACACACACACACACACACACACACACACACACACACACACACACACACACACACACACACACACACACACACACACACACACACACACACTTTCTTGTAGTTCTTACCTTCTTGAGACCTCAAAAATGT
>NC_084625.1:55250454-55275245 GCF_033978795.1 Nerophis ophidion | reverse complement strand
AGCACCCAGAAACATTTGTGTTTCTACATGTAAGGTTCAACTACGAAAATGTTTGAATGCAGCGTTGAAAGATTGTCCAACAATAGTTTGTACAAAAACATGCAGAATGAGGGTTCCTACAAGTGGCAGGGCAAAAATACTGAAACACAATGACTCACTTTAATTAAAAAAAAATGTTTTAAAGTACTGTTAATGTATAATCTATACAAGATTCCTTTCTGCTCAGCTATTCATTAAAACGAAACAAGGGATGTCCAAAACTTTACCACAAAGGGCCGCACACTTAAAAGTTAACGAATGTAGGGGCCATTTTGGTTTTTAAAACCTTAAGGTCTTTCCTTGATTGTTAAAAGTCTTAGGGACCCAACATGGGTCTCAGTCAAATAGTATATTATTTGTCTTTGCTTTCAATATTTAAATATCAACAGGTCAACTTCAGAAAGTTCAAAATGACTGGTCTTACTTTTCCCCTTTCTCACCAGCTAGCCCCTCCACGTCGGAGTCTACCTTCAAGCAGAAAACAGAATATTTGTTAGTGTTTCATATTGAAGGCTCCAATCATTCACAAACAAAAGTGATACTCACAATGTCTCCTTTGGGTCCACCTCTTCTTTGGAAGCCCTTTGAATGAGGAGACAAACATACATGTATAACATGGAGTTAAAAATATCCTGTAAATACATCTTGTACATGATAACTAATTCCACTACCTTCTATAAAACACTACCTTTAGAAGAAAGTGTAAGTATTGATGTACTACAGTACAAGGATAGAAACACTTATATAATTTTGAACTTTAGGGGAAATAGTGAGTATTGATGGACAGAAACACTTATATACTATCTTTACAAAAAAAACTATGTATTGATGTACAGGGACAGAAATACTTAGTTTACTGTTATATTTAGAATAAAGTGTACTACAGTACAAGGACAGAATCACTTGTATAATATATTATCTTTAGAAGAAAATGTATGTATTGATGTACTGAAATACTTGTATAGTATACTACCTTTAGGAGAAAGTACATGACAAGGATAGAAACACTTACAGTTGTGATCAAAATTATTCAACGCCCACACAATTTTGGTGTTTTAGCAAGTTGGACATTTATTCCGTATTTTATTTATAGTCATATCAAATAAAGATGCATTAAGTAGACAAATGCAAATTGAATTACAACATTATATGTTGTAACATACCAAACAGTGTCATTTCTCTTAATATTTCAGTGACAAAATTATTCAACCCCTTGAAGATCTTAACTCTTAAGAACATAATTTGAATAAGATATTTTCAATCAGGTGTTGAAAACACCTGTAGATGTGATTAGAAGCATAAAGAGCAAAATTAAACTGATTGAAAAAGACTGTGACGCTCAGCTTCTTGTAGTGGGTCAATGGTGTGTTTGCAACATGGTGAAGTCCAGGGAGTAGTCAAAGAAGTCAAGAAAGGAGGTCATTTCTCTTCATAAGAAAGGATATGGATATAAGAAAATAGCAAAGACATTACACATTCCAAGAGACACAGTTGGGAGCATAATTTGCAAGTTTAAAGCTAAAGACACAGTGGAAACACTACCTGGGCGTGGTAGAAAGAGGATGCTGTGTGCAACTGCTGTCCGGTATTTGGAGCGTACAGTGGTGAAAAACCCCCGGGTAACAGCTGAGGAACTACAACAGGACATTGCAGAGGGGGGAACGCAGGTTTCGTCCCAGACAATAAGGTGCGCACTACGAGATGAAGGCCTCCATGCCAGAACTCCCAGGTGCACACCACTTCTGACTACCAGGCACAAGAAAAATAGACTCCAGTATGCCAAAAATCATCTGGAGAACCCCCAAAGTTTTTGGGAAACTGTTCTATGGAGTGATGAGACAAAACTGGAACTCTTTGTGCCTATGAATCAAGGTTGTGTCTGGAGGAGAAAAAATGAAGCTTACAAAGAGAAGAACACCTTGCCTACTGTTAAGCATGGTGGGGGGTCAATCATGCTCTGGGGGTGTTTCTCTGCCTCAGGTACCGGGAATCTCCAGCGCGTTCAAGGCATTATGAATTCTATTTCCTAGCAGGATATATTAGCTGCAAATGTCATGAAGTCAGTGAGGAAGCTGAGGCTTGGGAGACGTTGGACCTTCCAACAGGACAAGGATCCCAAGCAACCTCCAAATCAACATCAGAGTGGTTGCAGAAGAAGGGCTGGGAGACTCTGGAGTGGCCTTCACAGTCACCAGACCTAAATCCTCTAGAAAAGCTGTGGTGGGACTTGAAGAAGGCAGTTGCAGCACGCAAGCCCAAGAATATGAATGAACTGGAGGCCTTTGCCCAAGAGGAATGGGCTAAAATACCTGTAGATGCTTGCAAGAAGCTTGTGTCCGGTTATGTATCACGTTTGAAGGATGTCATTACTGCCAAAGGCTGTTCTACTAAGTACTAAAGATGCATGTAACCAGGGGGTTGAATCATTTTGTCAATGAGATATTAATAAAAATGTCCTTTTTTGGTATTTTGTAAAATACAGTGTTACAATTTAAGTTGCATTTGTCTATTTGATACATCTTTATTTGATATGACTATAAACAAAATAAGGAATAAATGTCCAACTTGCTAAAACACCTAAATTGTGTGGGGGTTGAATAATTTTGATCACAACTGTATATGCTATCAATAGAAGTCAGTTTAAGTAATGGTGTGCTACAAATACAAGGAGAGAAAGACTTGGATCATTTACTATCTTTAGAATAAGTGTAAGTATTGATGTACTACAGTCCAAGGATAGAAACACTTATACAGTGCCCTCCAAAAGTATTGGAACAGTGAGGCCAGTTCCTTTATTTTTGTTGTAGACTGAAAACATTTGGGTTTGACATCAAAAGATGAATATAAGACAAGAGATCAACATTTTAGCTTTCATTTCCAAGTATTTACATCTGGATCTGATACACAACTTATAAGATAATATTATTTGTAATGGAACACAACACTTTTAGGTGAATAAAACTATTGGAACTGTTACGGCTACTCTGTCGTTCCAAAAAGTTTCGAAAAAACTAAAATAAAGATAGCCGAGTAGCCTTGAAGAGAAGGTTTAATACTCACTAAATTCCTTAAGCACTCGCGGAGATATTTCTAGATTCAAAATGTTGATTATTTATTTTCACAAACAAAAAATATTCTTTGTGGTTGACTTTCTACATAACCAAAATAACTTATTTCGTGGTAAAAAAAAACTATTTCACTCCTCACTCCATCATGACAGACAGACAAAGGGAGCGCCCAGCTGTCCTGTCTTCTTAATCATGGGAGGAGGAAGTGGATTAGGGTTGAATCAATCTTTTCGTTATGTGACTGTGTTTTGAATTGTGAGCAGTCAATCAGAGCATGTTTGCCATTAAAATACTACATAAAAGGGATGATACCACTGGGTGTGGTTTGAGCAGGTTGCAGTGGAACAGAGTATTTTACAGCGCTTCCTGCTGACTCTGTATTCACAGCTACTGAAGTAGCAAAGCTGCTGTTTATGCCTCTAATTGGTTTTAGTCCACTTGTGCTTTTTGGAAGAGGCCTTTTTGTTATTTGGTCCTGAATGTCTCCAAACAATGGATCCAAAAGCATCTTGGCATGCATTTCTAGAAAATACACAAAATTGTTGAATCTGATTCTCCTGACAGTCCTCTGTTGTGTCTCATAAGCTGTGCTTTGCCACTTTTCTCTGAGTTTGTAGGGTAGTTTGGATGTAATCAGCCTTAGGTTTGATGGGATATCAAGTTCCTCCAAATGCTGTAAATCTTGCATTACATTACAGCATCCTCTCAAATACATTGCATATGCATGAAGCATTTTTCCATCCTCAGCTTTAATTGCTGTCCAATTCAAGGCTTTTTCCAAGTAACCTCCCGAAATTTTCATCTCATTTCCAAAGTGTTCCTTTAAGAGGCGCCTTGCTTCATTATAGCCCCTACTGGCTTCCATGTGCAAACAGCTGTGAACCAAGTCTCTTGGCAAACCAGATGCAAACTGTTCAAAGTAGTAGAGTCGGTCTTGATGATTCTCAGTCTTGTCTTCAATCAAGTGTTCAAATGCATGGATAAAAGACTGATATGCCAATGGGTTACCATCAAACAGACATCTCTCTAGCTGGTAGTAGAGTTTTTGCTGTGAGACAATGAGTTTTACGATTTCACTCTGTCTTTGAATAACCATTTCCAAGTTATCATGAGCACCATTAATAACCACATTATCTTGTGCAGAGTGATTTATTATGAGTCTGATTTACACTCTGGGTCTTGTGTTTTTTAATTGCATTTTTGTTTTGAGGTTTATTTAGATCTTCTGATGTGCTGGTGTTCCTTTTAGGTAGAGGTCTGTGGAGACTTAAGATGGTTTGGTGAAGTGGGGTTTTGTGTATTACACCAAACTCTATAAAGTCCACATTGCTCGCCATAGTTTCTCTTTCATGGTGAGAATCATAATACTCAGTCATGGGTTCCTGAGTCACCTCATTACTTTCATGAATTAAATCACTTTGAAGGATTTGTATTTTAGCAGTTGATGCTGCGAGATCTGCTTCCAACTCCATTTGCTCCATCTTTGCTTTAAGCTTTGTTCCCTCCAGTTGCATTTTCTCCATCTTTGCTTAAAGCTTTGTTTCCTCCAGTTGCAAGATGTGTTTTTCCTTCAGTGCAGCAGCTCGAGCCACTGTAGCAGCCTGTTACGCTTTGGCCCTTTTTAATTCTGAGGATACTGAGGAACATCTAGAGGCTTTTGATCCAGTGACAGACTTTGATTTGTGAGATAAATTTGATATGCTGTCCAGTGGTCCAACTTTTGATTGTGCAATTTCTCTTTTCCATGTTTCATGAAATAATTCACATTTATTATCCTGGGTTCATACCAGTCATAATAATCATTTTCCTTTTCCTCTCCTGATAGCAAGTTTTGCACAAAGTTGTGAGCATTTTTAAATCCATCCACATCTCTTTTAAATACTTCAAAATCATCATTGACTTTATCAGCATTTCTAACATGAGTCATCAAAGTCTTTATTTCATTTAGCTTCCTTGTGCACGCGCCCAGTCTGCCTCTGCGCAAAGCAATGCGCGTTCTCGGCATGTGGTCGGCCTCAGCTGCCGTCTCAGGTGTGCCAGACATCATTCCAAATAATCACACTGCTCAATTTATTTTCCACTTAGTCCATTGTTTAGTTCATTCCTATATGTCCTTCCAACATGTGCATTTCACATCCACAATCTGCAACTTTCCTTTCTATAGCGTTAAAATGATTCCATACAGCGCAGCGGCGCGATCATTCATTCATTCATGACGTTCATCAGCTGATTTTACTCACGGCCCGCCGGCTGCTTGCTGTCGTCGGTGCAGAGCGATCGTGGATGGTCCTTCGGGTCTACAGTGTAGTTTGTTTACTTGTTACGGCTACTCTGTCGTTCCAAAAAGTTTTAAAAAAATTACAATAAAGATAGCCAAGTAGCCTTGAGGAGGAGGTTTAATACTCACTAAATTCCTTAATAAGCACTCGGGGAGATATTTCTAGATTGAAAATGTTGATAATATATTTTCACAAACAAAAAATATTCTCCGTTGTTGACTTTCTACATAATCAAAATAACTTATTTGGTGGTAGACAAACTATTTCACTCCTCACTCCTTCAGCATGACAGACAGAGAAAGGGAACGCCCAGCTGTCCTTTCTTCTTAATCATAGGAGGAGGAAGTGGCTCACTTAATCATAATCAATCTAAAACAGCCAATAATTAATCAACATCATCATTGACATTATTGGATTAGATTGTCAAAACAATTAATAAATAAATAATATAGATAGGCTCCAACAGGAACATATAAACTTAAAATACATTAAAGTGTATAGGACTTAATATTTAGTTGCAAAACTTTTGTGATGCTTTCCCAGGCTTTCTCCATAGCCTTTTTCAGTTTTGTTTGTTTTGGGGGGGTTACTCCTGTCAGTCTCCTCTTCAACAGGTAAAATACATGCTCTATTGGGTTTAAGTCTGGAGACTGACTTAGCCAGTCTAAAACCTTCCACTTCTTGCCCCTGATCAACTCCTTTGTTGTTTTGGCAGTGTGTTTTGGGTCGTTATCTTGCTGCATGATGAAGGATCTCCCAATCAGTTTAGTTGCATCTTTCTTTAAATTAGAAGACTAAATGTTTCTGTAGACTTCTGAGTTCATTTTGCTGCTGCCATCATGGGTTACATCATCAATGAAGATGACGTCCCAGAAGAAGCCTTGCAAGCCCAAGCCATGACATTAGCTCTGCCGTGTTTCACATATGAGCTTGTATGTTTGGGATCATGAGCAGATCCTTTCTTTCTCCAAACTTTTGCCTTTCCATCACTTTGGAAGAAGATAATCTTTGTCTCATCAGTCCATAAAACATTTTCCCAGAATTTTTTAGGCTCATCCCTGCACGTTTTGGCCAAAATGTAGCCTGGCCTTCCAATTATTCTTGCTATCGAGTGGTTTGCATCTTCTGGTGTAATCTCTGTACTTCTGTTCATGAAGTCTTCTGCAAACAGTAGATTGTGATACCTTCACTCCTGCCCTCAGGAGGTTGTTGCTGATGTCACTAACAGTTGTTCTTTATAGCTCTTACAATGTTTCTTTCATCAACTGCTGATGTTTTCCTTGGTCCTGTTCCACGTCTGTAGCCTAGTACACCAGTGGTTTCTTTCTTCTTCAGAACATTACAAACGGTTGTACTCACTATGGCCAATGCTTGTGCAATGGCTCTGATTGAATGTCCATCTTCTCTCAGATTCACAATTGCTTTGTTTTCACCCATAGACCCATAGACTCTCATTTTCATGTTGGCGCCAACTCTAAATGCAGTCTGCACAGGTAAAACCTATCCTACTCAATCTGAAACTGAGCTCAGACATTTAGTGCTATTTAGTGTTTGAATAATCAATGTAATTGGGAAACACCTGGGCAACAACACACATCTGTCAGTCACATGTTCCGATACTTTTGCTCTCATGAAAAATGGGTAGATTGAACCAAAAGGTGCTATCTTCTAAGTTGTGTATCAGATCCAGATGCAAATACCTGGAAATAAAAACTAACATGTTGATCTATTGTCCCATACTCATCTTTTACTGTCAAACCCAAATGTTTTCAGTCTACAACAAAAATAAACAAATTGGACTCACTGTTCCAATACTTTTGGAGGGCACTGTATGTATAGTACCCTTAGAAGAAACTAAGTATTGATGTACTGAAACACTTACACGTTCTTCTAAAGATAGAATATTGTATAAGTATTCGTGTACTGAAATACTTCAAAGACAGTTTAAGTAATGATGTACTACAATGCATGGACAGAAATACTTATATAATCTTTAGAATAAAGTTTATGTATTGATGTTCTATAGTACAACGACATAAATACTTGGACATTGTATCTTTAGAAGAAACTAAGTATTGATTTACTGACATACTTTTACAATACACTATCTTTGGAAATAAGTGTAAGTATTTATGTACTGAAGTACTTATATAGGAGAAATTGTATGTATTGATGTACTGAAATACTTATATAAAATACTATCTTAAGGGGGATGTAATATTGATGTACAACAAGGACGCAAACACTTTAGAAAAAAAAGTGTAACTACACACGTATATGCTATCTTTTGTAGTATTGGTGTACTAACGTACAAGGCTAGAAACACATACTATATTTCGAAGAGAGTGTATGTATTGATGCACTACAGTATAAGGACAGAAATACTTATATAATACAGCAAGTTTAAAAGACAGCAGGTTAGGCCACCGTGAGCTGAGACAGTCTCTACACAAGTCCCAGTATGTAATGTGATAAATGGCATAAACGCGCCAGTGACACAAGATTTGAAGTCATTTACACTATATATATCCGCCTCTCTGCAATTGGTGAGATATATTCTACTCACGAGGGTGATTTGGCTGAAAATAAGGTGCCTCGAACGCCGAGTGGCCCATTGTTCCCCTGCAACTATGCCACAACGCGGATCAAAGGAATCTAAACACGTCCGTGATCAATTGTCCTCTAGGGATTTGGACGAAAATGCAATGTTTACTCCGGACGATCGAAAAATGTTGCGAGCTATGGTTGAAAAACTGGACATTTTGATTGAACTAATAACTGACGTTCCAGAGCTGAAAAAAATCAGTCAAGTACAATCACGCTGAAATGGTGGAGATAAAAAAGGAAAAGACGACACTAAAAGTTGAGTTAACAAGCCAGGAACTCGAAACTACTAGACTGACAACAGAGAGCGAGAAATTAAAGGCGGACTTGTTGGAACTCCGCTGCAAGAGCATGCGGGACAAGTTGCTGATTATGAAGATGAAGGTGACAAGATGGCTGCCAATGCTTCTCCCTGCTCAGAGTCTCTCTACAATTCATCAAATATATCTGGAATCTGAGACAAATATCTTGAAATGCTCCATTGCTGATGGTGAAGGAATACTTTACTTCACTACTTTGGGGATATTGCAACAACGTTGGACTCTGAAAAAGGTATTTTAGGAGTATCAAATCAAGGCCCAAACAGGCCTTCTGAAAACTTCAGTGCAGCTCATCAAGTTACCGTATTTTCCGCGCTATAAGCCGCATCTAAAAACCAAACATTTTCTCAAAAGATGACAGTGCGGCTTATAACCCGGTGCGCCTTATAGATGTATTAATATAAATATTTATTTTCATAGAGTTTAGGTTTCGCAACTACGGTAAACAGCCGCCATCTTTTTTCCCCGTAGAAGAGGAAGCCCTTCTTCTTCTACGGTAAGCAACCGCCAAGGTAAGCACCCGCCTACCTGGAAAGAGGAAGCGCTTCTTCTTCTACGGTAAGCAACCGCCAAGGTAAGCACCCGCCTACCTGGAAGGAGGAAGCGCTTCTTCTTCTACGGTACGCAACCGCCAAGGTAAGCACCCGCCCACCTGGAAAGAGGAAGCGCTTCTTCTTTTACGGTACGCAACCGCCAAGGTAAGCACCCGCCCCCGTAGAAGAAGAAGCGCGCGGCTAATCCGATTCATTTCATTTGTGTGTTTCTGTAAAGACGACCACAAAATGGCTCCTACTAAAAGACACGCGTACAACGCAGAATTCAAACTCAAGGAAATAAGTCACGCAGAAGAACACGGAAATAGAGCAGCAGCGAGAGAATTGAACATAAATGAATCAATGGTGCTTAGGTGGAGGAAGCAACAAGATGACCTGCGCCAAGTAAAGAAGACAACACAGAGTTTGAGGGAACAAAGCAAGATGGCAAGAGTTGGAGGACAAACTCTAACAGTGGGTTGTTGAGCAGAGAGCAGCAAGCAGAAGTGTCAGTAACATCACTATTCCAATGAAGGCAACAGCGCCAGCAAGCGAACTTCACTTGGATGATTTTAAAGGTGGAGCTTCTTGGTGTTTCCGGTTCATGAAAAGACGCAATCTCTCCGTCCGCACACGGACTACTATTTCACAGCAACTGCCAAAAGACTTTCAAAAAAAGCTGGCTACTTTCCGCGCATATTGTAAAAACAAGATAGCTGAAAAAAGATCCGGCCAGGAAGGCAGGATTCATGGAACTGCCGGACACCAACAGCGACACTGACTCTGATGACTTCGACGAGACGGAGCCCGCCATTTTGGATGCCGTATTCGCCCAATTTTTTAATTCAGACACCGAAGAAGAAAAATTCGAGGGATTTATGGATGAGGAATAACTTCTGAAGGTGAGCTTTAAATGTTTATTTTGTGTGCTGTGACATTAACGTTCGACCAAAGTTGAGTTATTGATGTTGCTATTGCTCTGCAATATTTTGAGTGTTACTATTGTTGTGATTGCACATTCGCACACTGGTTTGTATTATTAAAGTTTGACTGACCTATCTGACTGTTTTTTTGACATTCCCTTTAGCGCAGCATGGGCGCGGCTTATGACCCGGTGCGGCTTATAGGTTTACAAAGTTTTTAAATATGCCATTCATTGAAGGTGCGGCTTATAACACGGGGCGGCTTATAGCGCGGAAAATACGGTACCTAAAATACCTGTGTAAAATTACTTGAAAAGATGACAATAACAATTAAAAAGTTGTCAGAGGAAATTGAAGAGATAAAGAAATCTCTAAACTTCATGGGTGAAGAGATTGCTAAGGTTCTAAAGCAACAAGGAAACATCATGGGCCTCATGGAGGAAGTGAAGGAGCTGAAGGAGAATGTGATCCAGAGAGACAAAAGGATTGAACTTTTGGAGCAGAGATGTGAGGATTTGGAACAACAATCACTTGTCAATGACATTGTGGTCACAGGACTAGAGCTGAAACACCGCAGTTATGCTCGAGTTACAGCTGGGCTGAACCAAGGTGAAGATGCTCCTACGGAGGAACTTGAAACTCTTGAGCAAAATCTCCTGGACTTTTTCAGAGGTAAAAACATCATCGTTGAGAAACAAAACATATCAACATGCTATTAATTTCCAAACAAGAATGTTAAAGCAAGACCAATAATAGTGATGCAGATGGTTAACCAGAAACACAAAATGGAGCTGCTGAGACAGTCCAAAAAGCTAAAGGGCACTGGAATTTATCTGAATGAGCACCTGACAAAGAAAAATGGTGAAATTCCAAGAAGTGGCCGCATTCTCAGGAAAGGAAATAAGATTCAATCTACATGGACGAGACATGGCAAAGTCTACATAAAGCCAAATGGATCGGATCAAATGAAGCCAATATGGATTAAAAACGTGAAAGACTTGGAACAATTTAAATAACTTGTTGAATCAGGACAACAAATGGTATGTGGACAATGAAAATGTATGGTACACATGGTATATGGACATTAGGATTATGGATAATGTGTGTTTTTTTAAGTTATATCGTACATTTTAGTACATTATTGATATTTTGGTTAAACTTCTTTGGAGGATGACTAATAATGAGTTTGACTTTTATATTTCTGACGAGGAAGAAAGCAGTATAGCTGGGCAAGAAGATATTCAAGACAGGATAAGCTGTAAGGAACTAAATTTAAGTTATTTAGAAATGAATGATGATAAAGTAGGAGAATTTTGTAATGACATTGATCCAGAAATTAATCTAAGTGGATTACATAACATAAATGTTTCATATTACTCAGAGGATAGTTTTAAAAATGTGGATTTAAAGGGTTTTTTGCTTATTCATTTTAATAGTAGAAGTCTCAGGGCTAATTTTGAGAAGATACAAGAGTGTTTGGAATCTTTAAAATCAACATTCCAAGCAATTGCATCTCAGAGACATGGTTGACAGATGAAATTAATGATATGTTTATATTAGAAGGTTATGATTTTTATAATATAAATAGAAAAATTAAAAAGGAGGTGGCGTTGCGTTCTATGTACAAAAAAAATATTACTGTGAAATTATCGACAGTCTAGTTATAGATGATGTTATGGAGAGTATGACTATAAAAATACAAATAAACAACGAACGTAGTGCATATTTGAGTTGTATTTATAGGACACCTGGGTCACATGTAGAGCTTTTCCATGACAGCCTACTAAAAGTACTTGGAAAACTAGCTAACAAGAAATGTGTCTTTGTGTGTGGAGATTTCAATTTTGATTTATTAAAATGGAAAACCCATAAACCAACTAATGACTTTATAAATGAAATGTTTACTTATGGTTTGCAACCAATAATTGATAAACCAAGCAGAATAACGCGAGAATCTGCTACCCTCATTGACAATATTTTTACAAATATCCATGACATAACTACAGGTGGAATACTCCTTAGTGACATCACAGATCATTTTCCAGTGTTTGTGAATATTCAAAGTATGATTGTAAATAATATAGCACAAAAAACATTGTTCAAATTAACAAGATTAAGGACACCTGAAAGAATACAAGCATTTAAGAATGAGCTTTCAAAATGTTTCTGGGAAGGGGTGTATGCTGAAAATTGTAATGATTCATACAGGGCATTTCTGTTTAAATGGATAGAACTTTATAATTCCTGCTGTCCAGTCGTGAAGTCCACACTAAAGAAAGTGAGTAGAAATAAGCCTTGGATGACGAAGGGTCTAGTAATGGCCTCCAATAGAAAAAATGTTCTGTATGATAGTTACTTAAAAAATAAAACTGAACAAAATGAAATGGAGTATAAAATTTATAAAAATAAGTTGACTTCTATTCTACGAAAGCAAAAGAAAAGTTATTATAACGAGAAATTTGAAGATAGCAAAAATAATATTAAACAAACATGGAACACAATCAACCAGGTTTTAGGTAATAGATGTAAAAATCATGAGACTCCGAGCTACTTTATAAATGATAATAATATAAAACTAAACAAAAAAGAAATGATAGTGGAAGAATTTAATGACTATTTGGTTAATATGGGCCCTGCACTTGCAGAAAAAATACCTGTTTATGAGGACACAGGCTTGACTAAAAACACAATAAACCCTCATTTAAAATCAATGTTTTTGAGTGGAGTAACGGAAGTGGATATAATTCAAACAGTAAGAGCCTTTAAAAGTAAAACATCTACAGACATACATCACATAGATATGGTAATTATTAAAGAATGTATTCATTTAATTCCTAAGCCATTGGCTCACATATGTAATCAATCATTCAAGTGTGGATACTTCCCAGATGATATGAAGATAGCAAAGGTTATTCCTGTTTTTAAAAACGGAAATAAGCATCTTATGGAAAATTATAGACCGATTTCAATACTCACTCAATTTTCAAAAATTTTAGAAAAGCTTTTTACAAAACAGTTTAATAATTTTCTGGAAAAAAACACCTTGCTTAAGCAGCAGCAGTATGGTTTTGGGGAAAATCGAACAACTACATATGCAGTAATGCATATGCTGGAGGAGGTTAGTACTGCTATGGATAATGATGAATTTACAATAGCCATCTATATTGATTTAAAAAAGGCCTTCGATACCATTGACCACAGACAGTTAATAAATAAGTTGGATAAGTACGGCATCCGAGGGCCAGCTCTGTCCTGGATCAAGAGCTATCTAGAAAATAGAAAACAATGTGTTCAGGTGGATAATACAATATCTGGATTTAAAAATATAGTTTGTGGAATTCCACAGGGTTCTATAATTGGTCCTAAGTTATTTACAATTTTCATTAATGATTTTTGTGATGCATCAAGTTTCTTAACATTTTTTATGTTTGCTGATGATACAACTATCCTTTGTTCTGGAAAATCTTTTAATGAACTTTTGGTAAAAATAGAACAAGAAATGACAGTGCTTAAAAACTGGTTTGATATGAATAAATTATCACTTAATATTGCTAAAACTAAATTTATGATATTTGGTACCAAAACTGAGGTATCTAATGAAGTAAATATTAAAATAAATGGATATAAAATTGAGCGTGTCTTTGATACTAAGTTTTTGGGAGTTATAATTGATTATAAATTATCATGGAGACAACATGTAAATTATATAAATACAAAAATATCAAAAACACTTGGTGTTTTGTATAAAACTAAAGAATTACTTAATTATAATTCTTTGTTAACAATGTATTATACTTTGATACTTCCATACATGACATACTGTGTAGAACTCTGGGGAACCACTTTTAAAACCATAACTAATGATATTGTTTTGCTGCAAAAAAAAAGCTGTACGGCTAATAAAAAAAGCAGGATATTATGACCATACCCATCCATTATTTGTTAAATCAAAACTTATGAAATTTCAAGATATTGTTTATTATAAAATAACACAGATAATGTTCAAAGCAAAAATAAATACTCTTCCAGAAGGAATTCAAAAATACTTCACTCTACAGACCAGCAAATACAATCTAAGAGATGAATCTAGGTTTATTTTACCAAAAGCAAGACTAGTGGTTAAATGTAGATGTCTATCTGTTCTCGGTGTTAATTTGTGGAATTCTGTTGGTAAAGAAATAAAAATGAGTGACTCAGTATTTAATTTCAAAAAGAACATGTCACAATGTATTTTAAAAAGTTATGTGAACTAGAAATGTATGTTTGTTTGGTTAAATGTTGTATTTAGAAGGTATGTATGTTTATCTATTTACAGAAAAGTGTATGTGTGTAGGTACATATTTTTGTATTGTTTGTTGGGGGGCAGCTTGAATGTGGATGCTGAATGACTATATTTCTTTTTGTGTTGCAGAATTATTAGAAAGGGTAACTTAATTGAAAGTAAAAAATGTATGTTGGGCATATAAGCTTTTTTGCTTCTGCCCGTTTCAGTCATGTTATTCATTTTTGAATCGTGATCTATGTTTGAATATGTTTTTGTTAGACTGAAAATAAACTGAACTGAACTGAACTGAAAGATGTAGAAGAGACTTACAGCATCGCGGAGAACCTCGTCACAGCCATTCTGCAGAAGCAACTGGGCATTTCGGATGAAGAAGTCAAGAGGATCCAAATGGAACGAGCACACAGGATTGGCAAACGCAAAGAGGATGCTAGACCGAGACCTATGGTTGTAAAGTTGATCAAATCCAAATGCAAAGACGGAGTGCTTGCTCTCTCCAGAGGGTTACTAACCCTCCTTAATCTTTACAAAAGATTAAAAATGTTATGGATGCATTTGATTTAATTGATATCTGGAGATTAAAAAATACTAGGTTAGTACAATATATGTGGAGAAGACAAAACCAGGCAAGTCCTATTGACTATTTTTTATATACCATTTTCATTGCTAAACAAAGTGACTGCAATACCAAGCAATGATAAATTGTGTTCTGATAATAATTGTATAGGTTTAAAAAACTGCAATTGAAGATAATACATGTGAGCCCAGATATTGGAAGTTGAATCAAATGCTTCTACAGGATGAATAATTCATTGAAAAAAAAAAAACTTATTACTGACTAATTTAAAAATAATACAGGATCATCAAATCGCCAAATCGCCTGGGAAGCCTTCAAATATTTAAGGGGATATGCCATCGCGTACTCTTCATGGAGAAAAAAAACTTAAAATGGTCTAACAGGAATTAAAGAAAGAAATTGAGGATTTACAAAAAAACATTGATAGTAGTGATAATCTAATTAGCGAGCAACTGAATTCCTTTTACAGCCAAAAAAGAAGAGTTAAACTTAACTGAAAAACAATTATTTTAAAGTTATGACTGCAACAGAGCAATCTGGATGAAAAAAAGGTGATAAGTGTTCAAAATTCATTTGAAATATCCAAGCAAAAAAACGTTATAAAAAGAACATTTCCATACGTATTAAAACAAATGGAAAGGTATTGGATACACACACCACATTGTTGAAAGTAAAGGAAAATTACTTTGGAAATATTTTTTCTAATAAAGTAATCTCTCCTGAAACTACTTTTTTTTTTCAGAAAATTATAAAAGAAAATTGACTTCAGAAGAAAGCCATTCATGTAAAGGCCTCATTAGAGAGGAAGAACTTGTGGAAGCTGTTAAGTCTTTTCATCCAGGGAAACCCCAGAATTAGGTGGAATACCTATTGAGGTCTATCAAGTATTTTATGAAGAGGTTAAGAAACAACTGCTTTTGTAGTTTTAATTACTCATATAAAACACATGTTTTTGTCTAACACTCAAACAGAAGGTCTTATTTCTTTATTCTGAAACAGGAAATAAATGGTGAGTATAAAGACCAAGTTTATCTAAAAAATTGGAGACCAATGACACTTCAGTGATACGATGCCAAGATCCTGGCAAAATGTTTGGCTTAAGGACTTAAGTCTGTTTTGTCAAATATTAGGGTTAGGGTGAAATATTATTCACCAAGATCAATCAGGTTTCCTACAATTAAGTAACATAGGAAACAATATTAGACAGTTATTAGAAATGATAGAAAATTATAATATGGAAAATAAAGGATCAATTTTTACAGTCAACCTGGAGAAAGAATTTGACAAAATTAGCCTAGATGTGTAAAAGCTTAGTTTGTTTCAATTTTGGCAACACCTTACTACACTGGATAAAGATGCTATATATTTAAATGAACTGTAGAATCATCAATAATGGATACATCTCTGGGACAATACTTCTATTAAGAGGTCTAAAACAAGGGTGCCTTTTGTCTCCATACTTATTTATTATTGCTATGGAAATATTGACGGTAAAAGTTAGATTGAATAAAAATATTGAAGGGCTCAGTAATAATATTATTGAAAGTAAAATAATGTATGCCGAAGATACAAGCTTCTTTATCAGCCCCGATCCTCATTGTTTGCGAAAGCTTCTTAATCATTTGGACATATTTTCACAGCAATCTGGGCTTAAGCTAAAATATGGTAAATGTAAAATAATAATCGGAAATCTAAAGGGAACATTATTTCGATAGCAATGCAAAGTGCCTGTTTTGTGGACAGATGGACCATTTAACATACTTGGTGTTTTTGTCCCAGAGAATCTGGAAGATCTCGGCTCAGTAAATTATGTTAATCGATTAAGAAAACTGGATAAAATGATGCAATTATGGAAAGGGAAATCCTTAATCTTGTATGGTAAAATATCTATTGTCAACTCGTTAATCATTCCTCAATTTATTTATTGGTTTTTGTCATTACCAGCTCCATCAAAAAACTTTAAGGTCTATGAGCAGAGGGTCTTCCATTTTGTCTGGGACGGCAAACCAGAAAAGATTAGAAGAAAGGTTTTGTACAATGAATATGAGGGCCTGAAACTTCTCAACCATGAAGCTATGTGCCTGTCTTTAAAAGCATCAATTGTTCCAAAGACGTAATTAAACACTGCGTGGTACACAAGTGTCCTGTTGGACAAAAAACATGTACTGTATCAAAATAAATTGTATCCGTTTTTACAATTGATGACCTCGCATTTTCCTTATGTAGAGAGAGAGTCTGCTGGGAAACATGGCGAGGTTCATGAAGGAAACAATCCACTCATGGTGGTGTTTTCTATTTGATGTGCCAGAAAAAAGAGATGACATTTTGCAGAAGATAATATGGATGAACTCTATTGTTGTAATAGATGGAAAGCCTTTCTTTTGGTAAACAATGTTTGAAAGAGGAATCATTTTTGTCAATGACATTATCAATGAGAACGGTAAGATTATGAAGTATGATGAATTTAAAGGCCTACTGAAAGCCACCACTACCGACCACGCAGTCTGATACTTTATACATCAATGATGAAATTTTAACATTGCCACACATGCCAATACGGCCGCTTTAGTTTACTAAATTGCAATTTTAAATCTCCCGCGAAGTTTCCTGTTGAAAACATTGCAGAATGATGACGCTTATGTTGACGCGTGTTTGTGACGTTATTGTTTGTAGTGGACATTTTATCCAAGCATCACTCACAGCTAAAAGTTGTCCAATTTAATTGCATAATTACACAGTATTTTGGACATCTGTGTTGCTGAATCTTTTGCAATTTGTTCAATTAATAATGGAGACGTCAAAGAAGAATGCTGTTGGTGGAAAGCAGTGGATTGCAGCCGCTTTTAGCAACCAAAACACAGCCGGTGTTTCTTTGTTTGTGGTGAAGCTTTACTATGGAACAGAGCAGTCAAGCGAACATGTTTCTCTACCACATGTCAACCAGCAGGTTTCGGTGAGAAAATTGTGGTAATAAGTCGGCTCTTATCGGAGACATCAGCGGAGCTTGTGCCGTTCTTCCTGCAGCAGCTGTCAAATAGCCAGCTGCCACTTTCTTGGCTCCTCCATGGCTTCCATCAGAGACACTGCTGGTCACCAAACCCCTCCCAATTTCAGGTATGACTTTATAATCTCACTAAAACACTAGTAACACAATAATCAGATAAGGAATTTTCCAGAATTATCCTAGTAAATGTGTCGAATAACATCTGAATCGCTCCCACTGCCCTAGCCTTTTTTTTCTATTGCTTCACTCTAACTTTCCTCATCCACGAATCTTTCATTCTCGCTCAAATTAGTTGGGAAATCGTCGCTTTCTCGGTCCGAATCGCTCTTGCTGCTGGTGGCTGTGAATATAAACAATGTAAGGAGCCCTACAACCAGTGACGTCACACGCACATCGTCTGCTACTTCCGGTACAGGCAAGGCTTTTTTTTTAGCGACCAAAAGTTACGTACTTTATGGTTGATGTTCTCTACTAAATCCTTTCAGCAAAAATATGGCAATATCGCGAAATGATCAATTATGATACATAGAATGGACCTGCTATCCCCGTTTAAATAAGAAAATCTCATTTCAGTAGGCCTCTAGAACTATGTGTGATGATGCTTGTTCAAGTTTTTCATTCAATCAACTAACTGGAATAATTGGGAAAAGATGGAAACAAATAATTAATTATGGAACTACTAAATTATTAGTTTGTAAACCTCTAATAAGAAATTCTAGTTGGCAAAAAGGAACTAAAATAAATATAAAATAATATAATGTTTATTTAATAAAGAAATCTTTGAAGGATGCTCATATAACACATATGGAAAATGGGAGGACATTTTTGACTGCTTTTTGACTGAAGAAATATTCAAATTAATCTACGAAACTACTATCGATTTGCAAAATTGTTAATTTCAAATTAAAATTATTTATAACTTTTCGAAGACAAGAAAAATGTTAAAACTATGGAATGTGACAAGAGTCGGATGAATACCTATTTTGTTGTAAGGAGTCTGAATACACCCTGCTTTTGTTTTGGTATTGTCATATTGTGTCTTCCTTTTGGGTGGAAGTTGGAAAAATGTGTTTAATTATTGGTTTGTTTATGAAGCTTAATATGGTTTCTGTTATTTTAGGAGAGTTCATTGACAGTCATGACTAAGTAAATTTAATTATAGCATTCAGTGAAAGGTTTTTTTTAAGGCCAAAAACAGATATTCACTTTTTACCCTCATTAAAACATGTATTCAGTATTTTTTGACTTCAGAAAGTTATATGGTTGAAACCGATAATGATGCCAATACACATAAAAAAAGATGGGAAGTTTGAAAATGTAATTTTGTTTACAGATATTTGCAATCTATTGTTGTGTTTCCTAATTTTGAGTGTACATAAATGAAGGCGTGTGTTGTTGAGCCCGACTTTGATTGATTGATTGAAACTTTTATTAGTAGATTGCACAGTTCAGTACATATTCCGTACAATTGACCACTAAATGGTAACACCCCAATAAGTTTTTCAACTTGTTTAAGTCGGGGTCCACGTTAATCAATTCAGGTAAACTGGACCTGGACATAATCTGGACTGGACCTGGTTGAAGAACCCTTCAAACAATCTAATTTCATTCATAAGGTCCTTTTCAAAAAATATATATAAAATAAAATAAAATAAATACATTTAAAACATTTTCTTGAATAAGAAAGACAGTACAACAATATAAAACAGTTATAGAGAAACTAGTAGTTAATGAAAATGAGTAACATTAACTGTTAAAGGTTAGCACTATTAGACAGCGTAATGAAATACATGTTATACAATCTTTAGAAGAAATTGTAAGTATAATATATTATCTTCAGAATATGTTCATAGTGAAGCACTACAAGGACAGAAATATTTCATCCTGCTTGAATGTAAGACTTGTATTCAACTCCTGGGTAAACACTGCCCCCTGGTGGACTCTTTAACTACATACCTTGTCTCCTTTGCGTCCACTCAGACCTTGAGCACCTGGAACGCCCATGGGTCCTCTCTCTCCTTTGCGTCCACTCAGACCTTGAGCACCTGGAACGCCCATGGGTCCTCTCTCTCCTTTGCTTCCCTGTCATATATGAGAACAATGAATAAGTATTGTACTTACAATGTGCTGTGCTGAGCAGACATGTGTTGAGTTGGCTCCAGCAGCAAACTTTCCATATTCACTTTTAGACCTTGTCATTGAAGCAATTTGAAGTACAGCGAGGTATTGCATGCATGACATACATGTAGATGTTTTTAAAAATGTATTTTGTAATTTGTGATTGCTGCTGTTCACATTCACTCACAATCACGTCCACACAGAAGTAATACAAATAACGCTTTTCTAGACAAAAGCAGCACCGTTGTATAGCACACTCGATGTAGATACTTTTTTAAATGTATTTTGTAATTTATGATTGGCCTCACGCGGGCCGGACAGGGACGCACATAGAGGCGCAGAATGCCCGGGTCTGTGTTACAGTGAATGAATATGCATTTTAATGTATAATCACCTCATGATAGTATTACACAATTCCCTAAGCCAGTGACTAACTGTGGTAAGACAGAGAATGACATAAATATGCAAACAGTTTTACTGTTCAAATTGTGGCCAAAAATATTCAATGAATACTTATGGCCACTACGCAACTGGTCATTACGGTGGTACTTGGAGAGCAACGTTTTTTTTTCTTGAAGTGGTACTTGGAGAACAACCTTTACATATTTGCTTTTGAAGTCATAAGTCAGGGGAACAAGCATTTAAACAAAAACATTTCAGGAATATAAATGTTAACACAGGGGTGTCTAAACGTTTTCACCAAAAAGTCAAAGTATGTTGGTACCGTTTTGAGATATTTTTATATATCTTAAAAATAATACTCAAAACTGACATTAAAGAAAAAACTTGGGCCATGTCCACACGATTACAGAGTGTTTCAAAAACACATATTTGGGGTGAAAACAGTCTTTATTCACACAAGTGTAGTTTCAAAAGTGTCTCTGTCTACACACAAACACATACACCTGCTGTCATGCACATTTTGTCCAATCAAAATCCTGACAAATGGTGGCATTACACCTCTTATTATTTTTATTTTTATACACTACACGTAAAATGACTTGTCCATTATCTTTAAACCCAGCCTGCACGTACACAGAGCCCTGGGAACATTATTAAAGAGCGAATAATAGAATTATAACATGTTCAGCAAAATGGTGATGAATTACATGTGCAGTGAAGTCGACATTATTTCTAAAATCAGCACGCACTAAGGAAACCATTTTGCATGTTTGAGGGAATTATAAAGCATTTAATCATGGATATAATGATATGGTACATGGATGATGAAGTGTATATTGTCTTTCACATCAGTACAAATTACAAGGATGACGTTACATTGTTTTTTTGGTTTCTGCTTGGTCGCTCTTTTTGTGTGTGTGCGGTCGCGCCCGGCTCAATCTACAATAATGGAAGCAAGACACGTAAGTTCACTTCATGACTTGTCGTTAAACAAGGACTAAAAACATAAGATAATGTTGCACCTTTCTTATGACACAGAGCAAAAAGTCTTGCTTGTCAAAGTTGTGCCATCAGGTGGAGGTTCCACAGCCATCACATCCAAAACAGCTGACTGTCATTTGCGCTGACGGGAGTGTCACCAAGCCCATTTTAATGAATCTTTTTTTAATTCATGTTGAGTGAAAATAGCGCATCCAAACATAGAATAAATCATCTTATGGTGCGTTTAAAGGCAGCAAGGTAGCAAGGCAGTGTTGTTGAGCTTGGAAATGACACAAGCGTGACGTCATCTCAAGTCTCCGGTTGTGCCGTGTACACGCATACGCTCAGCGGAGACTTTTGGAACTCTACACTTTGACCAGCGTTTGCAAAAGTCTGCATTTTTAAAGACACGAGAGGCCTAAACACAGAGATATGTATGCGTTTATTAGGTTTCTCTGTTCGTGTGGACATGGCCTTAGTGTCAGCTTTGTGTTATAGACTACAAAGTGTAGCAAAGTATTACAGTAAAAAATAGAACATAGGTGGTTCCACAGCTGGGCGATATATCGATATACGCGATATATTGCGGATTTGTCTCTGTGCGATATAGAAAATGACTATATCGTAATATTGGAGTAGACGTTCTCACGCAGTTGTTTTTAGCTGCGGGCATTACGCTACAGGCTCTCCTCGCTCTTTCCTGTGTCTCCTTCTCACAGACAAGCAGGCGCACATTCTTACATACGTCACATACTGTCACCTCTTACTTCACATACGTATACGCCCTCGCCCAGCAGAGAGGTAGCGGCGTGGCTAACGTTAGCTGTGATGCTAGCGGGTTGTTGCAAGAGAACGAAGGTGCGAATCTCGTAACAAATGAATGAATTAATTCCCAAGAAAAACAGCACGGGGTCCATCGTCTGGCGGTGGTTCGGCTTCAATCGGAAATATGTCGAATAGACAACTTTAATTTGTTATGTGTGGAGCACAAGCGTTGCTACCAAAAGTAGCATTACTGCTAATATGTAGCATCATTTGAAAAGTTGAATAAATACAGTTTTGGTCAATTGACTTAGTTGTGATTTCCTTCTCTGCATGAAAGTTTTAAAAGTAGCATATATTAGTGCAGTATGGAGAATAATCACCATACTGCTGTGATTATATGTATCCAGTGTTTATTCAAGGCTAAGGCAAAATACCGAGAAATATATCGTATATCGCGATATGGCCTAAAAATATTGCAGTATTACAAAAAGGCAATATCGCCCAGCCCTAGGTGGTTCAACGTAGCACATTTTTCTGCCTATATTTTTCACATTTACTAATAGGGTGTCCAGAGCAGCAACGGTGGGCAAAATGAACTTTCACAAAATATTCATTATGAACAGTCCTGCAATGCGTTCACTTGTGGAAATGTCTAAACATAAAAGCTAAATGTCCTCCAATAATAAGCGCACAAGTCTTGCTGGGTAATATGGCCCAAAACGGATAGCATTTATGCATTTATAGTCTGAATGGCGATATATGTTATACCGTATTTCCTTGAATTGCCGCCGGTGCACTAATTAATTTAAAACCTCCTCTCACTCCTGCGCTTACCAAAGGCATGCAGTAAAAGTAAGCATGCGCACATTATTTTAAAACCTCTTCTCACTCCGACACTTACCAAAGGTATGCAGTAAAAATCTGAGTGTGATGTAAGCTTGGATCTTAAATCCTACTGAATAGTAGGGGTGTAACGGTACGTGTATTTGTATTAAACCGTTTCAGTACGGGGGTTTCGGTTCGGCACGCGGGCGTACCGAACGAGTTTGGAAGCAGAAGTCTTCACAAGCTGCTATGCTTTCTGCCTCTGTCTCAGCAGTGAGCACCCAGCATTGTCCTGCCCACACAACCATCTGATTGGTTACATACAAAGCCAATCAGCAGTGCGTATTCAGAGCGATGTAATAGCCAATCAGCAGTGTGTATTAAGAGCGATGTAATCAATGCTTTAGCGTCGAGCAGAGATATTCGTTTAGCAGGGGAGCAGCGGACTCTACCCAAATTATACTTAACACTTCCCAGTCACAACTATTACAAACATCACTATGAGCCCGTTGACCTTCTAGAAACTTAAACTGCAGCTCAGGTAGCTCACAGGATAGGTTTGAGGTGAAGGCTAATTAGCTTTTAGCGTAACATTAGCTCATTTTGCTGTGTGTGTGTGTGCGTGCAAGGGGCATCAAAACCCTGTCTGTCTGTTATTTCATTGAACTCCATCGTGTTTAGGGATAAATAGTCTCTCCCATTGCTATTGTACTATTTTTCAGCAATAGTTACATTAATCATTAGTAATGTAGCAGCCTAGTTTTGAATAGCAGGGTCCCTGCTATCGCATGTTGATAAAAATACAACATGTACATAATAAAAGTCAACTACAGGCTTCCCTAATACTGTAATAAATTAAGCATGATGAGTTGACATTAAACAGTTTCAATGGAAACTGTTTAATGTTGCACTTTTTATATGTAGAAGAAAGGTTTTTTCATTTCATTTAATCACAGCAACAACTTGAGACAGTTTAATGTGGATTAACGTGGGCAGAATTATTATAGTTTTCCTCATGTTAGAAGGATAAAGCCATTGTTTACAAATTTGGTAAATAACCAAAAAAGGTATATTTTGTTGTTTTCTTACTGTACCGAAAATGAACCGAACCGTGACCTCTAAACCGAGGTACGTACCAAAACGTAATTTTTGTGTACTGTTGCACCCCTACTAAATAGCTCTTAGTCTTCTTCCCTTTATGCGATTTCAAATTACCGGTATCAAAATCAGCCTCCTCCATTTTGAAAATGATGACAGGGGAAGTGTCACTCGCGACATCACGAGTTTGACCAGGCGGTAATACTAAGCATGCGCTAATTTTTTGGGGGAGCGAGTTTGACCCGGCAATAATTCAAGGCAGGCGCATACTATATGCCCTGCGGCAATTCAAGGAAATACGGTATGCTGGTACCTGAAACAACAGGTGTAAAGTGCTCGAGGCCGCTGACCTACTTATCTCCATTGCAGCGGTGGTTTGCGTTGTGCATCGTTGCTTCCTGTGCGTGGGGTTATTTTCAGAGCAACTGAAAAGCAGAGACGTGGAAATTCACAACTCTAAGCTGAAGAAGTAGAATAAATCAACACGCAAAATGTTTACATCTCAAGATCGTATCAAATTATACCCAAAGCTAAGTTTTAATTTCTTTACTCATAATTTAAGACTATTGTATACATTTTTTCTGTATAATCCTGAAATATGAAGTCAGTCTACGCATCCTATCATGATTTATAAGCTTCCATAAAATCTTTTTGTAAGGCTGCCGGCGCCGCCTCAGACAAACAAAACCATTGTAACATTTCACCCGGAAAAAAGTCCTCTGCTATGGTCCGATAGTGGTATACAAGTGCTAAATTATTCACTGTAAAACCCTGTTTGAAAATTCAACAAAATATGGAAGTTACAGCTATTGTTTATTGTAACGTCAGTACTTGGTTCATTAAATAATAAAATATATAATCTATCAAGTTTTAAAATATTGAATGAAGTGATTTTCTTTAAGTTACTGACTTTTTATTCATGCATTTATCATGTTTTGTAGTTCACCTTCCAAAAAGTAGCTCACTTATTTTC